>NC_067158.1:40960291-41237791 GCF_903995435.1 Acomys russatus | reverse complement strand
AGACAGAATTATAAAGATAACAAAAGTCTTAAAATTATTGAAATCTTCTTATTTTGACTTCATGAATCTAATACGACCTTCAGTCACCTTGTTATGTCTTGCTGTCTGATTTTGTTTCTTATAACAATTTTATTTTATACTGATTTACTAGAAAAGCAATGGTTCCCAGAAAAATGGCATACTTAAACTGCCTAGACATCATCGATACAGTGACTATTTAAGATGAGAGAGGCTATGGAGGCTACAAAAGATGTTGCCTTGGTCAGCCTCTTCAAAAAGTTCCTAATCTGCTGGGGATAAATAAACAGGCCTGTGAAATGATAGCCCTGAAATACTCTGGCCAAGAATAAAATGGCTGGGAAAATGGGAAGAATGGCTGCAATACTTAGAAACGCACAGGGAATATTCTGAATGGCTCTAGGGATAGCTCGGTGGGTAAAGGGTTTTGCAGTGCAAATGTGAGAAGCTGAGTTCATATCCTAACAGTATGCAAATGCTTAGCACGTGTCCATGGCCACCCCTAATCCCAGTGCCCTGGAGGGAGACGTAGGAGACTCCTATACAAAACTGTTCAGTTATGCTCATGAAATAGGCCAGCTCTCGGTTCTAGAGCTCCTGTCTCAACATATAAGGAATAGAGCAATCAAAGAAAACCCTGGATGTTAAACTTTGGCATCCATACATGTCCAAACACACATATGCTTACCCACATGTGGTAATGAATATGCGTGTATAGAAAACACACACACACACATACACACACATGTGGAACAATAAAAAGAAACCTTGTGATAGCTATTATGTTATGAGAAGAGTATCAAAAATGCTTGGACATTTTTCAGGCATGGTGACATGAAGTCAGAGACTCTGGATGTCACTTTTGTCATTCTAGATACGTAACTAAACTTTCCAGTGCCTCTTTCTCCTCTGCATATGTTCACTGAGGGCACAGCGCTCACAGGCTATACAGTGCGTGCTATGTTCACTTCCTCTACTACACCATCCCAGGTGGAAGAGGCTGTGGCATTGAGCCAGACAGCAACTAATAGCTAGTACCCATCAAGAGCCATTAGCTGTTCACTCTCTTTGATTAACTTGTTCCACACATATGTACTGGGTATAAGCCCAAGGCTGTGGGTAGGATCAGTTAACTTTCCTGAGTTTCTACTGAGTAACAGCCAAAATACTTTGGTTTTTTTTCCAGACAGCATTCCTCTATGTGATTCCAGTTCCTGACCTGTGGCTCAGTCTCGAAAGTGCTGACACTACGGGTTTGTACCCCTACACTTGGCATGCACGGCTTTCCACTTAATCTCAATAAACAATGCTGTGCATTTGGCATGATACAAGTCAGAGTGGTCACACAGTAAGAAATGGGGTTGGATTTGAACACATATCTGTGTGAGTATAATCTGTTAGCTATACAAATAACTTCATGAAATAGAGTCTATTATGATGAATATAATTGGAAGACATCTCAATGGCTGACATCAAGGAATGAGTTTAATTAAATACGGTAAGTGAACATAATAAAACAGGGATGGAGTTATTAAAATTATAATTTAATACAGACGCTCCTCAACTAAAATGGGATTACTTCCCTGTAAACCTATCACAAATTGAAAATATTAAGTCAAAATTGCATTTAATACTCCTGGCCTAATGAACATTATTGCTTAGCAACACCATACATTGTTAAATATTGGTGTCTATTCTGTTGATCACAAGGTTTCATTGGGAGCTGGGATTGACTCTGCTCCCCATTGTCACAAGAGGCCACCTTATTTCCTGATGCCAGAATTTAAAAAAAAATATTTAATTTATATATAATATTTCTCTCATGGCTATAATAGAGCTGAAAATCTGTAAAACTGAACCATTGCAAGTTAAGGATCAATGATGCAGTCAAACCATGTTAAAGCATTATTACATAAGTGTGTGCATACAGGTGCTATGTGCTACTAAAAATAATAAATACTTAGCAGTTATAAGGGCATAGTTTAGGCCAAGTCACTTATTACAGAAGATTCAAGAAGGATGATTTAGGCATAATTTATTAATTCGTGCAGTGAGAAAATTCATTCACTTGTTGACAAAATTATTTTTTAAAAGCAACTTGTATTTACTAGTGGTGTAGGTTAGTTCTCTGTGTCTAATGGTAGCATGGAATTGCTTTACATGGTCAGCTTGTCCATCATCTGTACACTGAGACATTCATCTGATGTTTGCAGACAGAGATCAGGATGTAGCAAAATTGTCATTGACAGTTCTAGATTACTTGATAATAATAATCATCCATTTTCAGCCTCCATATAAGTTATCTTCAGAAAATACTATGGGAAAAACCCATTTCCAACAACAAAAACACAAACGGCATATAAATCTTCCTTAAGAATAGAGGTTGCCAGTTGGGAATAAGAAATTAAAGAAAGTCAAATATTCGAGAGGGTTATGAAATTTTTAAAAAAGCAATTTGTAAGAGTAAAACTGATAGATGCCAGGGCCAGAAAGTTTATAAAAGCCTGAGAATGGAGGCTCTAATAAATAACTGAGCCTGAACTGCTAAGTGCTTATCTTTTATAGTAGCACATACTGTCCACAGGTGTGCACGCACGCGTGTGCGCACGTGTCACACACACACACACACACTTATGTAATAATACTTTCTTTTACATGGTTTGATTTCATTCTTTATTAATCCCTTAACAACTATTTTGCAGAAAATTCTTGACTTGCAATGTTTCCGTGTTACAGTTTTTCAGCTCTACTATAGTATGCAAGAAATATTATTACATAGAAACCCAATATTGCCTTTAAAAACTTCTGGCATCATGAAATAAGATAGAATCATAGAGTTTTCTAGGGGACTGAATCTCACAGGCATGTCAGAAGCTCCACCATCAAGTTTTACTGACATGACTACCTAAACATGTCCTGAGCAGGGCCAACAATAAAGCGATGCAGAAGCAGATGGAAGAATGTCTAGAACGTTTCAACCTTATATTAAAAGAATAATGGTAACTAAAGAACACTAAGATCTGGAGAAATAGTCTTCCCCAGGGAAAGTCACAATGCTTGGCTGGTCAATACCAAGTGGTCATCCCCCAAAACATACATGTAAATAATAATATATATCACACTTAACAAAAACAATGCCATGAATTAATAAGACAGCAAGGAAAGGTATATGGAAGGTGTTGGGTGGAGGAAACAGAAGAAAAAATAATGTGATTATATTATAATTTCAAAAATAGAAGAAATAACTTAAAAATAGTGAATAGTTGAGTAATGTGATTTAAAGATAAATCTTGGTCATATAAAAATTTTTATCATTATTTGAAAGAAGCAAATAGAATGGACAGATTCTACATTCCTTAAAATTATTTAAACTCTTAAGAAGTTCAGAGAAGGGTTAAAGTCACATTACATGGAAAAAATCTTGGGAGAAACATCTCTCTATGAATCAAGGGGAAAAAAACAGTATAAAGCAAGAAGAAAAAAATAAAGTTTAAAACATTACAGACATAAAATGACATCAACAGATATCATAATTAAATTTAATGAACTAAATGATTATTTAAAGATATGTTGAGGGGATAGTCACATGACTTAGTAGGTAACGTGCCTGCTGTGTGAATGTAAGGACCTTAGTTCACATCCCAGCATCCACATAAAATGTTGGGATTCACTACAACCTCCAGTGAGTCTAGCATTGAAGACGCAGATCCTGAGTAATCTCAGGAGCTTGTTGTGAGCCTGGACCCATTGGTCAGAGCTTAAGCATCAGTGAGAGACCTTGTCTTAAGCAGAAAATGGAGAAGAAGATGAAGACATCTAACACTATCCTCTAGCCTCTACATGTTAGTGTGTATTGCACATAAATGAACATATACATAGACAGACAGACAAACAGATAGACAGACAGACACACACACACAAACACACACATACACACACACACACTTTTTAAAAACTATCTCCAGGGATTGTTGAGCTAGTAAGTCACCCCTCATCAAGAAGATTTTGTAGTACAAGAAGACCGTTAAAATCACAACCAATAAAAATGCAGAGTTGTAGAGTCCAGTCCCAACGGAAACATCTACAAAGCACTCTTGCGGTGAAGGCTCAGGGAACACTAGGGAAGAGAGGCAGAAAGATCCTAAGATCCAGAGGCTCAGTTAGTGTGCTGTGGGATTGTGTCTTCTAAGTTATACCCGTAAACATGAGCCATGCCCGTATAGCCTCAGCAATATGACTACCGAAATGTGGGTGAACACGGATGATACCAGAAGATTTGCCAAGGTGGATGGGGGAAATTCCATGAAGCCTCATTCCTACACAAAGAACTATAGATAATCAAGGAAAGCTGGGAGTGGAAGCGGGTGCCTGCCTCAGGAAACAACCCAGAGATTGCTTGTCCACTGCCAAATGGTCAGTCCTGGAAACATGCATACAACCAAGATTATACAGATTGAACAAGTTATCGCATGCATAAATTTCTAAATAGAACTTCAATATAACCAGCAATACATACACACATATGATTACATACACATGCAATACAATTAATGAAAAAGAAAAAGGAGGCCATGGGTTTGGAATGGAACTAGAACCAGGGATATTGGAGGGGTTGGAGGTAGGAAAGGGAGGGGAGAAATGTTGTAATTTTATTTCAGTGTCCAAAGATAACTACCTCCATATGAATGCTATTTAGAATGGACACATGGGAATTTATGCATTACAATTTTAAAGCTGAAGTTTAAGTACAAACATAGCCATAGTATTAACCTATGTGCATGCCAGAAAAACAAATTAAAACCTAGAAGTTTTATTAAACATAAGGAGAATTCAAGTTCAGAAAAATGATGTTTTCACTAGAGAAAAAGTTATGGTTATTATAAATTTATTATATAATTATTTATATATCAATAGAATATTTATTATATTAACTGATATATTTTAGATAAAAATAAGGTTCAGTAAAACATTTAAAGAATTATTGAAAGTAATCTTTCATTAAATGTAACCAAATTAAAAATGAAAAGAGACACAAACCATCTTCACTACTTAAAACATTCAAAAATATACTTAAAAGTACATCTCAAAAAGTCTGGGTCAGTCAAAGTCTGGTAGTAGTGGTACACGCTTTTAATCCCAGTAATTTGGAAGTAGAGGCAGAGGCAGGCAAAACTCTATGAGTTCAAGGACAGCCTGGTGTACAGATTGAGCTCAAGGCCAGCCAAGGCCAGCCAGAGAAGCTCTGTCTCCAAAATTCAAAAGCCAAAAACCAAACAAAACCAACCAACCAAACAAAGAAAGAGTCACAATGAAGTTAAAAACTGTGTAGAACTAAGAAACAAAAAACGTAAAGTATGCCTAATCCTATGTGAGGCAGATAAAGTCCCAAATTATCAGCAATTCATATATTAGCGTCACTCAACCCTTATCAGACAAGCTTCTCATAATAGAGGGCAGTTAACATACAAACCCTAATTGGTCAATGTGCAAAGAAGAAGAAACCATGGTGGGCTCAGCCCTAAATGGGAAGAGCACATCACACTTCTTCCCACAGTGCTAAGAGATTATCTCAGAGGAGGGATGGGAAGATCATAAGAGCCAGAGGTGGTAGATGAACGCAAGGAAATAGTGTTTTATTTATCAGACACAACAGGCTAGATGCATATATGAATTTATAGTGCTTGTGACTGCATGCATAAGATTACACAAGGTCAAGTCAGACAAAATCTCAGTGTGGAAAAGGAAATGTGCTCATGAAGTCCTGCCCTTAGCTGAGGAGCTACTTGCACTTGTTAACTTCTTGGAGAGAGGAGTCACTCTCCTTAAGGATGAGACTTCTGGTAGGTCCACCAGTCTTCAGGGCAGACTCCACACCAATCTGAGGAGCACAGATTGGACTTGATGTGTTAGAAAAAAGTTGGATGGGTAAAGAGCTAGGGGTTGATCGATGAGGATTTGAGGAAGGTGGGAAAATATAACCAAAACACATTATATGAAATTGATAAATAATATAAATATTATTACAAACAGACTCAGATTGCTTAAAGCCTGTCACCAGTTAGATTAACTTTATTCATTATTAACTCTATTTACTATTTTATTTCCCCTTCTGAGTGAGATTTAATCATTCTTCCTTGGGACTACTTGTTACTTAGCTTCTTTGAGTCTGTGGATTGTAGCATGGTTAGCCTGTAATTTATGGCTAACATGCCTTATAAGTAAGTAAATATGAGGTTTGTCTTTCTGGGTCTGACTGATGTCACTCAGGATGACAATTTCTAGTTCCATCCATTTGTCTGCAAATTTCATGATGTCATTGCTTTTAGTAGCTGACTAATATTCCATTTGTAAATGTACCATATTTTATTTATCCATTCTTCAGTTGAGGCAGATGGCTGTGAGTTTTAGAACAGCCTGCTCTGCAGAGCATATATAGTATGGCCAAGGCTACACAGAGTAACCCTGTTTCAAAAACCAAAATAAATAAATGCTAAAAAATTAAATAATAAAAATAAAGTTGCTATGGAAACAGTTGAGCGAGTGCCCTTGTGGTATGGTGGATCATCTTTTGGGTATATGTCCAGGAATGATATAGCTGGGTCTTCAGGTAGAATTTTGTGAGAATCTGTCAAATTGATTCAACGTGGTTGTACAAATTTGCACTCTCACCAAGAGTGAAGGAGTATCCCCTTGCTCCACATCCTGTCCAGCATTTGTTATTATTGTCACTTGAACTTTTTATCTTAGCCATTCTGATGGGTGTAAGATGGAATCTTAGGGACATTTTGATTTGCATTTCCCTGATGTTTAAGGATGTTGTGAAATGCTTATCAGATATTAACAATTTATCTGTCAAGAATTTTCTGTTTAGCTCTGTACCCCTATTTTAATTGGGTTGTTTGGTTTGTTTCTGTCTAATTTCTTGAGTTCTTTCTATTTTTGTATTTTGAATATAGACCCTCTGTTGGATGCAGGGTTGGTGAAGATTATTCCACATTCTGTAGGTTGCTGTTTTGTCCTTTGGATGGTCCTTTGCCTTACAGAAGCTTTCCAGCTTCATGAGGTCCTATTCATTGATTGTTGATCTTAGTGCCTGAGCTGTTGGTGTTCTATTTTGGAAATTATCTCCTGTGCCAAAGAGTTTCCCCCATTTTTCTTCTAACATATTTAGAGTGTCTTATTTTATGTTGAGGTCTTTGAGGTGCTTGTATTTGAGATTTGGGCAAGATATGGATCTTTTACATTCTTCTACATGCAGATATCCAGTTAGACCAGAATTCTTTGTTGAAGATGCTTTCTTTTTTCCATTTCACAGTTTTGTCTTCTTTGTCAAAAATCAAGTGTCTGTAGGTGTGTGTGTTTACTTCTGGGTCCTCAATTCAATTCCATTGCTCAACAAGACACTTTTTTGCTATAATAGCATGCAATCTTTAACACTATAGCAAAAAAATATATATTTATAATATATACTATGTATTTACATAGTGTAAATATATTATGTATATAAATATATTTATATATGTAAATGTGTAAAGTATATAAATATACATTTACTATAGTTAAAAAATACATATATATTTTTTGTTATAGTTTTATTAATATTTCTCTGTAGTAAAGCTTGATATCAGGGTTTGTAATACCTGCAGAAATTCTTTTATTGTGCAGGACTGTTTTTAGCTATCCTTGGAGTTTGTTTTTCCATATGAGGCTGAGAATTATTCTTTCAAAGTTTGTAAAGAATTATGTTGGAATATTGATGGAGACTGCATTAACTCTGTAGATTGCCTTTGGTAAGAAGGCCATTTTTGCTATGTTACGTCTACTGATCCCTGACAATGGGAAATCTTTCCATCTTCTGATATCATCTTCAATTTATTTCTTCAAAGACTTGAAGTCCTTGTCGTACAGATTTTCTACTTGTTTGTCTAGAGTCACAGCAAGATACTTTATATTGTTTGTGGCTATTGTGAAGGGTTTTGTTTCCCTAATTCCTCTTCAGCCTGTTTATCATTTGTATAAAGGAGGGCTACTGATTTTTTTGAGTTAGTTTTGTGTCTGGCCATTCTGCTGAAGTTGTTTATCAGCTGTAGTAATTCTCTGGTAGAAGTTTTAAGGTCACTTATGTATACTACATATCATCTTCAAATAGCAATATTTTGGCTACTTCCTGTCCCATTTATAACCCTTTGATCTTCTTTAGCTGTCTTACTGCTCTAACTAAAACTTCAAGAATTGTATTGAACAGATACAGAGAGAGTGGACAGTCTTGTCTTATCCCTGATTTTAGTGCACTTGCTTTAGCTTTCTTTCCATTTAATTTGATATTGGCTATCAGCTTGCTGTATATTACCTTTATTGTATCCCTGATCTCCCCAAGACTTTTAACATGAAAAGGTACTCGATTTTGTCAAAGGCTTTTTCAGCATCTAATGAGATGATCATATGTTTTTTCTTTCAGTTTATTTATATCATAGATTTCATTGAAGGATTTCTGTATGTTGAACCATCCTTGCATCCTTTGGATGAAGCCTACTTGATCTTGGTGGATAGTGTTTTTAATCTGTTCTTGGATTTGGCTTGAGAGTATTTTATTGAATGTTTCCATACCAATATTCATAAGGGATATTGGTCTGAAATTTTTTTTCTTTGTTGGGTCTTCATGTGGTTAGGTATCAGGGTGACTGTGACCTCATAGAATGAGTTCAACAATGATCCTTCATTTTTATTTTATGGAATAGTTTGAGGTATATTGGTATTAGGTCTTCTTTGAAGGTCTGATAGAACTTTGCACTGAAACTATCTGGTCCTGGGCATTTATTTATTTATTGGTTACAAGATTTTAATGACTCATTCTATTGTCATAGTATTTATAATTCTATTTAAATTGTTTACCTGATCTTGATTTAACTTTAGAAAGTGGTATCTATCAAGAAAATCTTCCTTTTTTTTTTTAGATATTTCAATTTTGTTGAGTACAGGCCTTTGAAGTAAGATTTAATGATTCTTTGGATTTCCTCAGTTTCATTTGAAATGTCCACCTTTTCATTTCTGATTTTGGAAATTTGATGTTGTCTCTCTGCCTTTTTAGTTAGTTTGGCTAAGGGTTTGTCTATCATCTTGATTTTCTCAAAGAACCAGTTCTTGGTTTCACTGATTACATTTTTAAAAATATTGCTAATGAGATTAAAATATAATCTAATGAACAGCTTAAACTAAAACTGACAAATAACATAGAATCTTTGTTTTTCAAATTATCTTTTTGATCATATGTATACATGCCATTCACACACATGTATATTATCTATACAATATATAATTATAAGTGCTTATGTATATTGTTTATGTAGTACAAACTAGCTTTTAAATAAATGAGCATATTAAGTAAAATTTTAAAAATCCTTTCCAATTTTAAAGAGGAAAATAATAGACCTGACAGTAATAAAATAAATATAGAATAGAAATTAAGAAATAGACAGTGTATGTCATCATTAATAATTTAAAATCAGAAACTGAGTTTATTTTTAAAAAGACCAATATAATTAGCAAAATTATTTTAGCAAGATGTAGTACAAAAACTGGGGCCATGAATAAGATATTGTAAAACACAGAAGTGTGTTTGTGCCTTAATAGTAAATCTGATGATGCAAGTAGGACTAAATTATGTTATCAGCTGACAGCTGAGACTCACATAATGGAATATCATGTTGTCCCTGTAACTACTTATGGAGAAGTCCATAGATCTCAAATGCCTCCTCCTAATAAAAATGATGTTTAAATGTTTCCATGTGTGAATTCTACAAAAAATTCAAAAAGCAGATAACTCCAATCTTACAAAGGTATTTCAGGATACCAAATAATAGAGGAAAACAACTAAGTCACTTTATGAACCAAATGTAACTGGGAACCAAATCTACAGAAAGTATTAGGAAGAAGAATTACAGGCCAATCTTACTTATAAATAGAAACAGAAGACCAGTAAACAAAACCTTAAACCCAGATAGGTAGAGATAAGCCATTACATCACACACACTCTGCATGTCAGAATATAAATTGGATCCAGCATTAGAACATTTAGAGTGGGACTGCTACATCAGTGGGTAGAAGAAAATAATATAATTATTTCCATAGAACCATAAAAAGGTATGTAATAGAATTCCACAGCCATTTGTTATATAAGAAGAAATTTCCAAGTAAACCAGACATAAGCATAAACCTTTTCAACTTGACAAAGGAAGGAAAAAACATATTTGACCAAATCACTAGAATAAATAGTAGAATTTAGTTGTGCTTCCAGATACAATATTGCTATATAAAGTTCAATGTTCCAGACATCAGTGCAATTTTCATGATACGCGTACACCAATGTACATCCTTAATTCAGTGCAGCGGATTTGAGAGTATGTCTAAGTCCAGTGTCAGGTTTTAAATTAAAAAACCTACCCATGACACCCAGAAGTAGATTAAAGCATATATAATATCTCTATAGATAAAAATAACAGAGGTTAAATAAAGAAAAGTATAAGTTAATTAAGGTAAATACCATGTTTAACAGTGACAGCATACATTATTCTGATAATAATTTCCCCTAAAGCAGTCTAGAGATCAAATGCAATTCAAAAATATGTAGAGGAGTTTTGTTAAAAAATAGTTTTCATAATAGAAAGGATTGATTAAAGGACCTCAAAGGCTGAGAAAGTGCCAGAGGAAAAAATCTAAGAATACCCATATCTATAAGATATAAATATTTTACTACCACGATATAAAAATAAAGATGACACTTTTATGCACATATCATAGACAGACAAATTGGAGGCATACTTACCCACATATGAAAACTGACATGAAGGAAAGCATTTCCTGAAGGCCAGTAGTGAGGGAAGGTCTAATTATCAGGCCACGTGGGGATGTTACTTAAAAGTGGGGAAAGGCAAACACACAAAATCTTTGTCTAATGTTGTGCACAAATCAGACATCCAGACACAAGATCTCTAGTGGAAATGCAAGTTTACAGTTTAAAAACATCAGACAGAAAAAGACTTCTATGGCTTCACAATCTTTATGAATTCCTAAGCAATATTTTTAAAGCTAAAATAAGAGAAATATTTAGATTTACAGTCTTTAAAATACACCATACAGAGCTCAGAGAAGACAAAGCCCTATAAACAGAAGAGCAAAGGTTTAAAACCTCATAGATCAAATGCAGTAACTAAAGCAAAGACCATCAGCGAACCATAAAAGCAGGCACAGTATGTGAGCCAACCTTTAAGAATGGCCAGAAAACATGAAAAACCCCAAATCATGTTAAAGTTTCTAAACACCGTCAGTAATTAGAAAACAGCAAAATACCAGGTGCACATACACAAGCAGAGTCACTGGTGGAGTTGCACAATAGATAATAATTCTGAATGTCAAATAACCAGTTCTTATTTTTAATGATTTATTTATTATGTATGCAACATTCTGTCTGCATGTACACCTGCAGGCTAGAAGAGGGTACCAGATCACAATATAGATGGGAATTGAACTCAGGACCTTTGGAAGAGCCCATCTCTGAGCCAACTCTCCAGCCCATCTCTGAGCTAACTCTCCAGCCCGAAATGACCAGTTCTTAACAGTGTAAAGGTACTGAGTAAACTAATTTATCATAAGATAGAATAGAACTGTCACTCACTGTGTGAATGAGGCAAGTGACTATATAACACATAGAATATGGTAAGTTATGGAGCTTCTAATTCCAGTAAGAGCATGGCCAGTAAGAGCATACATATTCAGGGAATATACATAAGATAAAAATGTAAATATATTTATGAAATTATTAGCACAAAAAATTTGAGTGCTTCTAAAGGTGATGGGATACTTCGGTACAGGTGTATTTGGGAGCCTTTGAGGTGCTTTCCAAACTTGGGCACAGAAGTAGTCGTCTCATATGTGTCTTCATGTAATTTAATTATATACACATATGTTCTATTTTGGATGTATGATATACATACATTCATACATTTCAGTGCAACTGGAGCTTCTTTTAATCAATGGAACCTGGTAACTAAGCCTGCCATTCTGTGTCATCCTCAACACTAGGCAATAATTTAGTACACCATACAAGAAAGAATACTTCCTTTCTTCTCCATGATCTGCCTAGAATACCAAGACGTCTAGATTTATGTGGGACAGAGGACCATCCCTTGTATTGAACGCCTCCTGCCTATCAAGTGTGCTATGTCGTATTTCCATCTGTCTACATGAGCATATTTATATATAGAATGCCCTTCTCCCCATTTCAACATGCTCTGGAAAACAGAGTACTGAGGGCATTTTTATACCTAGGTAGGGGTTCATAGCCATGTCCGCAATCTCTGACTCTCTCTCCTCACACTTCCACGAATGCAGCATCCATTTTCAGCCCTCTGGACCAGGAGCTACTTGTGGTGTAGCCTGCCATTTCATCTTTTTATCCTTGAATTCTGGGCATAGAGAGAACCATGCTATCTGTGCAGAAAATAGGAGTTCGTTATTCATTATTGCCTGGAGATTTAGGACTAAAATTTGAGCTCTGGTTTCCAGTATAACTCTCAGTCACTAGCAATAGCGAGGTATAATTCAGGGTATTTGATTTAATGTTCTCAGATACTAATTAAGTAAACTGAGGTGTGACCTCTTTACATGGTATGACCATTACACTATAGCCACAGGAAATTGGAAAATCCCTCTTCTCTTTCCTGCTCTTCTTACTCAAACATTTCCTCCTGTGGTTTTGTCACCTTTTCTATCCAGTTGGATAGGGCTCAGTTTAGAACTTTAATACAAACCTATTTGTCCAATGCTTCGCCCCCCCTCCCCCCGCCCCAACTTAGATGTTTTCCTTAGTGAATAGAGCTGAGGACATTTTAATTAATTTATTATGTCCCTTCAATTAGGGGACCCAATTAATAATTGAAATGGGTTTTTAATTGGTTTATGTCCTCTAGGGTATCATATTAATAACATAAATAAACTAACAGGTTTGCATTGAATTAGGATCCATCTATATGCATATCTGTGGCCTCCCCATATATTATCTATCGTTAACCTCCAAAATTGAATGCAACTTATCAAACAGACATTTCCATGGACTAGTTTTTGTTGTTGTTGCTGATGTTTTCCTACTGTGAAGCAAGGTCATAGTATTTACTGATATAACATTGACTAGTGTACTTTTCCTTACTACAGACATTATATTTAGTTTTTAAAAAAGGTTTATGATGTTGAAATCACCCTTTTGTGATCTCTTATTTAGTCATCTGTCTAATCATAAACTCTTGTTATTTCCTAGAATCCCACTTGTTTTTCAGCTAATGAAATAAACATTAAGAGAGGTTCTGTGACATGCGGAAGCTCACACAGCGCGCTAGCAGCTGGGACAGTGATCTCTGTTTGGACTCTTATATATTATTCTGCCAAATGTCATTTATCTTGCCTCTCTATTTACTTCAGCATATCATTCAGACTGTACTCCCCTTTGGGTCAGTTTATTCTTCTTCTGAGCATACTCAGATATATTCTTTTATGAAAAAATGATTGCCTTATTCTCTGTTTTTAGTATACATCAAGATCAGTGAGTGGAATTCCTCAAATATTCTAACACTTCCCCTGTCTACATCACTAAGTCCATGCACCCTCCACAGGGTCTTGTTTAAACTATTTTTTCCTTACTAAGTCCCCAATGGTTCCCTTAATAAAATCACTTCTGTGTCACTCTTCTTTTCCACTGAATGCCACTGCCTCTCTCCCTTATATCCCAAGCCTCCAGACCTGGAGGTCTCCTTCACTCAGGGTTTTTTCTTCCCAATGTGCATTCCCCCATAGAACCATCTGGAAGAACTGCTAGGAAATGTTACTCTTGGTGTTTAGTTGTCTGTTTTAGCAAGTTCTCCAAGCAATTCTGATGGATGCTCCAATGTGAAAGCATGTGTTGTAACCTCTTAGAAGAAGACGTACTAACAAAATATTATGTGCTACAAAGTTTTTTTTTTTTTTAATAAATAGAAAAGTGAAGCCCTTTGCCAATCAAGGACTTTAAGGAGTCATGCCTTGTACAAGTGAGCTGTATGCCTCACTGCTTATAAATAAGAGCTGGCTGAGGTTTGAGGTTACCAGCTTTCTTCTTAACCTCTAATCTGTATGATGGGTCTCACTTGTTAACACATGAGTAAATGCTTATTGGGTCATTAGATGTGATGACAGTAGACCTTGCAAGAATATTAGCTGGTACAGTTCATCTATGTTTTGTGGTCTTATGCAAACATTTCCACACTTTAGGTTTGAGAGCTCTTTATGCTATGAATACTTTCTGTAATACACGGACTACTTTCTTAGACTTGTCTCATACAGCTACTCCTGTACTACCTTGTGGTCAACTGACAAGGACTCTGTCAACTAGAGGTGTCAAGGGTGCAGTGAGGCAGAGGAAAAATGATGAAAATCATGATTCTATGTATTAGTGGTAGCAACAAATTCAAGGTATGATGACAATGCCCAATCTTCAGCTAGGGAAGAAAGAGTCAATTTCTTTGTTTTCCCTTTCAGTTCCTGGAAAAGAAGCAGCTTGGTTTTCTGGTGTGTCCAATGATACTGCGTGATCTCTTTAAGTCTCTCTCTCCATTCCATCCTTACCCATGGTGTGTGTGTGTGTGTGTGTGTGTGTGTGTGTGTGTGTGTGTGTGGTCTACATATATGTTCATGTATGAGTACAGGCAATGTGTGATGGTTTTTGTGTGGAGGTCAGAGGACAAACTTCGCATGTCAGTCCTTACCAGTCTTACACAGTTTCTTATTCATCACACTACACGTGGCAGGCTTGTGGTCTGTGAGCTTCCAGAGATTCTCCTGTCTCTGTTTTCTCTCTAACTGTTCTAACATTGAACTCACAGGCATGGACTCCTGCATCTGGATTTATGTGGATTATAAGGATCTGAACTTGAGCCCACACACTTGTGAACCAAGTACTTTTACCCAACGAGATATATCTATACAATTTAATTGACTTAAAAAAAAATAAGCCAGAGTAAGTTTTGGTTGCTTGTAACACAGAATCATAACTGACATGGTATGAGAATCTGTTATATTGTATTAAGTGGCCTCAACTTCTCATGTGTAACTGAAAACATGTATAACTGACTAGTCTCTGAACAAATCGTTGATTTGTCTGAAAAACCAAAGATCATGAAATAAGTCACAGTTAGTTACCTCTTGTTCAGGTTTCAATACAAGGATTATCCAACACACTCATTGTTCCAGAAGAAAAACAGGAAGTAAATGCTAACAGTCTGTCATGCTGTCAGTGACATCCTCATCCTTGAAGGAGACAAAGGTGATCATTAAATCCACTAGGCACCACATGTGTCTGGATAGCACCGAGGTAGTCTTCCTTATGCCAGCTCACATTCCTACTATTCTATGTCAAGGTTCTCTGCTCTTGGCACATCGTAGGTAGATAAATGGAAGTACCCACATACCAGAATTTAGACAGCTTGACTGGGAATACTTAAACCAGGGGAACTATCTGCCTGGAAAAGTACTGAGGTAAGTACAGCTATGTGAGCTGCTTACTTGTTCACTGTAGTCTCATGCAATGGTCACAGCACCTCTGATAGGCCACCAAAGCATGGGTACAAGATCCCATCCTCAGTTCACAATCGAGTATAGTGTAGTGACACCAGACAAGGCCACAATTACATAGCTTGATGTTAGCAGAGTTAGGACTTACCTTTGTACTGATTTCATTCAACAGCCTTTATTTTCCTACTAAAAATGGTGCCTTGCAAGGAAAGTCCACCTTAAAACGTTTTTCTGAATATATTTTTTCCTCCCGGGATCTGATTGAATATATTATCTTTTAAGTACTAAATACGCTTCTGCAGTAATACAGAGAACACTTTACCACATGCCTCTGTTTACACGCTTGTCTCTGAGCTACACTATTAGTTCCTGGGAGCCCAGGATTATGCTTTATTCATCTTTGTTTTCCATGTTTCTAACATGGTGCATGGATTATAGTAGTTTCCTGATAAATATTTATTACACGAATAGACAGGTAAATAAAAGCAGAGGGGGAAATCCATTTTGTATAGGTAGCCATGAAATATTCACCTGGCATTCCCCAGTAAAATACAACTCTGAGGCTAGAACTGTTCCTTAAACCAAAAGAAAATCACTGTGGCCTCTTTCTGACAAAATAACTTATTCAGACCCAGCTGATTCAAATACTCCAAGGCTTCCATGGCTGGAAGCACCCTCATCCCTTCTCACTCTCTTATTCATAGCCAAAGTTCTTCACGGAGGCTAAGGTGGTATAACTGTTGTTCTGGGGCATGGAGGGCTTCATTCCAGGGACCCGTATTATGCTTACTGTTATGGAAGCCTGGCTGAGGGTCAACAACAGGATGAGTCAAAGAATCTTTCCAAGCATGTGAGTCACTTCCTTGAATTTCGATGGCGCGGGGCTCTGGGGATTGGCATGGGACCAACAGTCTATGCTATGGCCACTCAGGGGATTAAAGGCTACAGCCAGGATGATCCTGTGGAATTAAAAGCCAACCAAGAAGTGGCCATGGACTCTGAGTTCACCACATTCCATTTGCTGGAATCTTGTTTGTAATCCCAAGGACTGGAAAACTATGGCCCCACACCCTGCTTTCTTTTGTTTAGTGGCAGCAGCAGCACCTTAGTGTAGAAGACAAAGTATGTCATTTTTCCAACATAATATTTTATTGATTATTTGACAAAATCACACAATGTACCTGGATCATACTTACTTTCCAGTGGTCCCAGGTCTACCCTCACCATTATAAATACCCTCCCCCAAAGAAGAAGAAGAAAACAAGTAAACTATCCAACAAAAAACACAAATCCAATTTTTGTTGCCTATATCCTCACTGGAGCACAGTTAAACTCCCAGTGGCCAGCCCCTTAAAGAAAACTGAGCCCTTACCCACCTATACCCCTACCAGAAGTCATCAAAGCTACACTTCAGTACCTATATCACAATTTTTAAGAGCTCTCTTTGATGGCTTCCTTCCTAGGCTGTTTATTTTTTGTAGGGTGGGTGGGATGGGGGTATTGGTTAGGGTTTATTGCAGAAGTCTTCTATAACACAACTATGAGTCTGCAGTCATCTCTGCCACTGCAAAAGTAGCCTTGTTGCCTTTTACAGTAGTGGGAGCATAGATCATAGATATCTACATGCTTTCTGGCAACAACACAGACCATGGGCTTCCACATGGGCTCCAGAGTCAGTAAGAGCCACAGACCTCAGCATGCTCTCTCATAGCAGTGCAGACCACAGTATCAACATGGCCTCTGGCTCATGGGGTACAGACACAAGTGTGGTCCTGATGGTGAATTTATTTTATTCTTCTTCCATTACTGCCTTTTGGAAAGTCCCTTCTTTCCTTGAGACAAAGATTGCCTTTCTGGAAGACTACTGTAGTAATTCCTTTTCTCATTCTGTCATTAAGAATTATATGAGATGCTGCATGTGAAGTGTCCTCCTCATCACAGAAGCTGAGGACCTTGGGAGAATTGCATGCTATTTCCATCATTGACTTCTATGTGTGCCCTTCATGCTCTCAGTTGCACCAGGGACATTTTGAGGGGGTTTCATCAGGGAAGCCTGGAGACACAAGAACTCAAGAGAAAAATGAGAATTGGGTCAGTTAGAATGTTGAACCCTTCATGTCCTCACCAGAGGAGGAAATACATGTTTGGCACCAAAACCTAGTCAAACCCCTATAAGTAGGAAGTTCAGACCGTAAGGGGAATCTACTACTGGTGTTTTGCTAAGTAATGCACACCAAACTTGTCTTCTATGTGTACACGTTTATCCTTACAGATAAGTGTTGCCTCTTTGTGCAATACATGACAATGCAGAGAGTCATAACTGGTTAAAGCACTAAGAATAAGCAATATTCTATTGTTATGCCTTAAATGTGAGATCTACCCTCTGTGAGGACCAGTGCACATTACGGAATAAGGGGCAGAAAGAGCTTATAGGCCAGAGGACAGGAAGAAGGGCTATGAAACTGTCTTCTGATGTGGCATGGTTTTTTCCCATCACAAACACACAGCAGCTGTGAATATCCACAAGGACCTGCACACAATTGGGGCCCTTAACACTCCATTACAGATCGAGGGTAAGACATGCAGTTTCCCTCAGTGCTTAGCCACTGGTGAAGTAGCCATACTCCAGTAAGCAACCCTCATCCCTGCTCATGTAAGCATCCCTGATTAAACTCAGTGGGTCATAAAAAGACAAGAAACTATGGAGTGGAGCAATTAGCAAGAAGTGGGTTAGGAAGAAGAGAGATAAGAGAGTGGGATGGGGAGTATATAGGATCACAATATGTGAAATTGTCAAAAATCAGCAGGTGGTATTTGTGTGTGTGTGCGCGCGCGCATGTGTGTGTGTGCACGCGCGCGCGTGTGTGTGTGTGTGTGTGTGTGTGTGTGTGTGTGTGTGTGTAACAATAATAATCAAAGAAAAAGAGTTTAACAAATTTAGAGGAAGGATATGCGAGGAGTTGGAGTGGCAGATCTGGGATGGATAGAAGGACAAAAGGATAGGAGGGAAAGTGATATAATTCTACTCTAAATAAAATGTATAAAAACGGTATTAAATTAAAATTAAATTAACTGAATAAGAATAGAAAAGAATAGACATCCCATTGCCTGGAGAAAGAGATCCATTTGGTATAGCCAACCATACACAATCTCTTGAACACCAAGCAGTTCTGAGCTTGAAGCCAGCCCTTCATTTAATGCTTTTCTCCTCCATCTTCCAAGTACCACATAAGAGAAGGCCAAGTGATATTCCCTCAGCTGCCAGAGTCCTAAGCATCGGCAATAACCTCACTGTACATGTGTGAAGGACTCTGATGCCTTGAGAGCAGCTTTATAAGCACCACTTTCTCCCATGGTCTTGGGTTATAAACAATCTGTGCCGAGCAAATGGAGTGGACTATTTCATTTCTAATTTTCCTCCATGTGTCCTCCCTCTGGTACAGGCAGAAATTGTGATTAAAGAAGTAAAGCTCACTGGTTGTGAAGAGGCTAGTGGGGGGTCTGATTTCTTTGAGATAAATAAATATTATGGCCCTCTTTTATCTTGTCCTTGGGTGCAGTAGGGTAGGGAAGTGTCTATGTACACATTGACAACTCTACCCATGAACATGATTTTGCACTGTGACTCAATATTTCTTTGTAAAGATTCAGAGTGTTGAAATCTATGTAACTGCATGTTCATATGTGTGCAGGTGCATGTATATGTACACAGCATATATGCTCACGTGCATATGAAGAAGTAGACCAAACTTTTCCAGACTTTTCCAGGTGTTTTTTGTTTATTTGTTTGTTGTTTAGTTTATTTTGTTTTGTGGTAGGATACCCTGCTGACTTGGAATTTGCCAAGGAGGCTAGGTTAGCTAACTAACCAATGATCAACAGGGATCTCTGCAATCTCTGCTTTGTCTCTCCCTCCCCGGCGGCACTAGTATTAAAAGTGTACACATCCCTTCCTGCCTCTTTTCAAAATGTGGGCTCTGTGGGTCTAGCTCAGGTCCTTCTTCTTGGAGGATAAGCTCAGTGACTGAAAATCTGAAAGGAGACAGTGCTTTATACTTCTTAGAGTTACAAGCAGTGCACACTGTTTGACACCCGGCCCCTCAGCAGGCAGTTCTATTTTACAGATGAGAATAGTGAGGCCCAGAGATTAACCCATCTACCTACAACAGCCCAGCTGGCTTGTTGTACCGTAAGTACCATGGTCACCTGGACATCTGCTTCCAGCATGCTTAGGGAGGGTGGGCGGGCAGAGTCTAACATGTCACACAGAAGAAGAGAAGACTATCGTACCTTGCCCATTTTATCAACCCTGTGAATGAATGAATACATTTTGAGAGCCTCTCCCGTGTGAGGCTTCCATGTCGCGGGGAAGTCACTTTTGTTGTTTCTGAGGGACAGAGCAGCAAAAGCCTGCCTCCTGACATGGTTCACATGCTCAGTAACTCAAAGATACTTTGATTTTTTTTTTTTCTCTCTTTGGTTTTACAATATCTTGTCCATGACTTAGAGATGCATTTTTTCCCCAGTAGGTGCATTGGGTGACCTAAGTGCTTTAACAGGAAGCTTGGTGCCATTTGCATGTGACCTTTCCTCTGGCTACCCACCATAAGAACCTCTCCTTCTTGTGGAGCTAAGAAAAATTTGTCTGTCCTCTTTCTCAAAAAAAAAAAAAAAAAAAAGTCCGTTTGGCTAGTTTCCCCAGTTCCGTGACTCGTGTTGAATGAACATAGGCCTGACTCAACAAAGGGGCTGCCCACACCTGCGTTTCTGACTCACTCTGTTATCGCCATACATTTTTAGCACTTTGTATGGTTTTATCATTTCAATCGCTGACTGCTTATTCCTTTTCCCCCTGATTCTCCTTTTGGAGCATTCTTGACAATGGCTGTTATTTTCAGAGCCTCTTAAAAGCTTTGTAAGCATCCATCTGCCTTTACCTCAACGCAGAGTGCAGTAGTCACCTGCCCTTTGAAGCTCACATGGCATGCACTGGGCTTGCTCTGAGTCAGCGCAGCACAGAGAACAGGCAGTGGACAAGGTGCCAGGAGAACTGAGGTCTGGCTTGGCCCTGCTCCCGCTTTCTCATGTGACCTTGTAGGCTACTCTTAGGTTTTGCCTTCTGGAAATAGGAGACTGACACTTCTTCGAGACGGGGGTGAGGGTAGGGGGGGGGGATTTTAAGTTGTGGATCTCAGGCTGCCTCAGAAAAGCATGACTTGATTTTTGGAACAATGCAGATTTCCAGACTCTATCTCGGCTATTATGAGTTCTGAACAGGGCCGATGACTAGGATGCCTTTACACTCTTATCAAAAGCACAATGCCACGGAGAAGCTGGCATTCCTAGGATTATTTCATTTCTTCTGTTCCATACAGAAGCACTTAACACTTTGAGATAGGAGAGCAGCAAGCTTGCGAACCTCTTTAAACTAAACTTCAGATAGTTACCCAGAGGAGATTAAACTGGGATGTGTCACCATGCTTTGCTCTAATAGGCACCACTGGGGCTCAACTGGCCAGGTCACCCAATAAGCTGTTTCTCCATTGCATTTTCACTGGTGTTGGCATCTGGACTGCTGGGGACAGCAAGCCTCCCCAGGGGCAGAGCTGGTCTCTTTGAAATGCCAAGGCAGTGTCCTTGTACATATTGGGGCACAAGCGAAGCAGAGATCTGGATGGCGCCTACCCTGAAATGCCACTGTGAAGCCTGCAAAAGATCCAAGAGTGGATCAGATTCCCAAGACCAAGCTGGCAGCCGTCTGTAGGAAAATCAGATTCCTATGAGTCCTTAGAGGTCAGAAGAGGGCACATGACTGCCCCTGGTCAGAGACTGCAGGGTAGCTCAGGACAGATGTAGAAACAAGGGTGAGTAAAAATCAAGGAATGAAAATGTGACGAGAAGAATACTACCCCAGTTATTTCTTCAGTGTGGCAGTCCTGAATTGTGTGTGACTTGGGAAGAAATGCATAGAAATTTTCTTTGATTTCAGCCATCACAGTCATGCACCAGGTGGCACACACACCCCTGGTGTAAATGCCTCAGCTGTCAGCTCACGCACCACTGGGAAAGCAGCAACTAAGAATGGAATGTGTGGGTAAGCACACACACACACACACACACACACACACACACACACACACACACACACACACACATGATCATGAACTTGCAGCATACTTGCATATCAGAAGCTCATATTTTCACTGATCATTAACCTTTTGTTAAACTTATGGCCCTTTGGAGTGAGAACTGTGCCTCATCATTGTTTGGACTTTTTCTGGAGCCTGGCAACCATCTAGAACAAAGTCGGTAGAAAAAAATTAATAAAGGTAACAAACACCACAGGGTCCACTCCTTAGTGTTAAAAGGCAGCTGTGGCAAACGCCTCCACAACTGCATATGCAATTGACTGTAGTGTGGTAGTTCATTGCAGATTTAAACAGAACTCACTTGCTACCATGAGATTTTAGAGCTCTTAGCTGAAGACAAGTGGACCTAGTACAATCTGTGAAATGCATTAATTCCAAGGTAGGAACACAATAGGGGGGGTTAGAAGAAAAAGCCTACCAATAATAAATCGCATAACCAGGTTCATGTTCTATTATTATCAGGAGCATAAAAATTGTCAGTTCTACGAAACAGCTTCTCATGGCTGAGAATGAACCTGTATTACTTATCCCCGCAGTTCTGTGCCTCGCTGTGTGTGTCCGAGTGACTGGGAAGGCCCCTATGTACTTGCTAAAGTGTGCAGAAATGTAAACATTGACAGAAACCTATTTGAAATGCGTGTTTACTAGTTACAGGTACCAGTTACATATGTACCTTTTCCAATTGACCTTGCAAATGAAACACTTTGCCACCGAAGGGAAACAGAATGTGCGCAGAGGTCCTCCCAGTGTTTATTTTTACATTGAACACCAACTAGGCCCCAAGGCTAATGCCATTGACCTGTAACACACATCGAGATGGCAAAGCAACTGGTCACTTAGTTGGGCAGTGAGCTGAAAGGCCAAGAGGATCTTTGTCCTCAATGGGACACTGCCATCTGGTGCATGCCCCAAGTGAGACATGGAGAGAACAGTAGCTAGACTTGGCAAAGAGTAGGGATGCTGAGCTACTCCAGGAAAGGAAACACAGGGCTCCTGCAGTCCCAACCACAATCTGTAGTTGAGAATAACCATCAAAGAGCTATTACCATGGAGATAGAAGAACAAATTATCCATAGATGTGATAGAGAAGCACATTTCCTCAGTGTCAGTTGAAAGCCTAAGATCTTATACCATCCATCTTACTTAAGCTTCAGAGTAACCCATTGGAATGGTCATATAGAAGGTGAGGACGCAGAGGACCAGAGCCACTAAGTAACATGTAACATACCTGTAAGCCACTCAGTTAACAAGGACAACTCACCCCGTTTGAAACTAAACTTGCCTCCTCTGTTACTTTTTTTTTTTTTTTTTTTTTGTCTCGGATAAATACCTGATTTAAAAACAGAGACATTATTCTCCTTATCCAAATATCGTTCAAAGTAGGACTAAACAGTTCTTTACAATCAATAACACTGCTCTGGGCACATGTCTCTGGAGTTCCTGATTTCTAGCAGCTTATCATCCAGCTAGAGGGAAAGATATTCACATATCTAAATGCGTGAGGTAGCACTACATTAAAGGCTAGAGCAAAATTAAGGCTGGAGCTATCCTTATGCAAATGACATAGGCAAACATTTGCAGTTTTGTCCTGTATAACGTAGGAGTTCTAGTGCAGTGCTGAAGCCAATCAAAAGCTGAGGGCAATAATGGTATCAGTTTGAAGTTTTGCATTTTTGGTCATATAGTATTCATTCATTTGGATTGTACCCATTTGTTAAAATAACATATAAGTTGATTATTATTTTTATTATCAACATTCCTAACATTTTGTGGCTCGAGGTCATCCCTGGCTGATTGTGATCTTGAAAGCTTTGTGGCTGAAAAGACAGCAATGTTTTAGAAAACTCTCAGGTTGCCAAAATAGCTGTCAAAAAGATTCTGGCTTGGTTACTATTGGCAAAATGTTCTATTTTTCTCAGGGCACAGAAACATTTCTATTCGTATGATAAATTTATTAAATGTAGGTATAATCATACACTCATTATTAGAAACTCTCTACACTGTGGGCAATTTTTTTCTGTGTCTCCCATGAATAATAACTGCTTTACCTATGTTGAAGGTTAGCAGAAAATTAGACAAGCCATTAGATGTAACGTCTCAATTCCAAAGCATAATATGTGTGTGGAAGGGCTGTTAATCACAGAATTACAGATCCTCGTTATGACGGGCACCTCTAGAGATGGTGTGTGTGTACACTTGCCTTTGTGTCTGATTTCCAAGTTAAACCAGAAAGATCACCAGGGAAATAACGTCTTCCACCAACCTGCTGCAAATTGAGAGCAAGTAAAGTGTTAGCCCTTAGGTCTTCCCCGAGAACAGATTGATGGTGATGGAAAAGTTGCATTACGGAAGTTCAAAGTACTCTCTTCTGGGAAATATTTGGGGTACCTTTCATGTAACAATACATCAAAGCCATTTGTAAGCTACAGCCACCGCAATGTGTACCTCGCTGACTATCAGACACAGGTGGTTAAAATTTCAAAACCACATAACGAGCCCTGGGAAAATTCCCCATTGGTATTTCTGACTTTGTCCAGGGGTCACAAATTATAGAACTTGAACAGACACCGTCAAAGTGTGTTCATTAAATGAGGGTTTAATCCTACAGAGTTCAAGTTCCGTTAATTGCCTTTTGACTCATGGCAAGCAGAAATTAAGAAGATCATGTCATGGTGAGTAATTTGCTCTCAGTCCCTAATGTAATGTCACAATCTAGATCTTTCTTCTGAGAAGATTTAGCTGAAACTTCCACACACCTCCTTGAAAGAACACCATTTAATGTTTCATTAGTAAAACAGACCATTTGGAAGACATAATGAAGAAAACTCTCAGAAGAGCTCCAAGAAGACATAAGGGAAAGCCCTGTTTTCATATTAATCTTCTGGTTAAAGCTGAGTCTCGGTAAAGTTGTACAAATTCCTTTGTAATTTATCTGACAAAATAAGATTTCAGTCAGACAAGGTACTTACAACTGAGAAACCAGCTTCTCTCAGCCATAAAGCCTGCTAATTGGAAGGTTGTGGTTAGGATCCTGCCAAAAAGTGAGGCATCTTCTTAAATATTAATGGTGCGCCCCTTGCCAAATTTTTGAATGCTCTCATGAATCTGGTGGCTTCAAGATTCTTGTCACTTCATTTTATCTTTGATTTTGGCTTTGGCATACCCTGAATAAGTGTACCATCCTGTGGTAGGACCTTCAGATCAAGCACAGAAGGTCATGTGGGTTTCTGTTAATACACATGTGAATGTAACATGCCTGAAGTGCGCATGCATGTGTGCATGTGCCTCTGTGTGTGTGTGTGTGTGTGTGTGTGTGTGTGTGTGTGTGTGTGTGTGTCTGAGAGGAGACTGGCTATTGTCTGTGAAAGTGGACCCATGCCTTAGCAGTGATGAGTATTCCAACATAGTCACAGGTATTGATGCATCAGTTAGCTAGGCTTAAACATGGAATTCAATTATTTTGAACTTGGTGACTGAGACTTCCATCAGTAGAAAACATACCAAGGAATAGTCACAATGGTGCTGGGTGATTCCTCATTTGGAGATTATAAGGTAGAAGACAGAAGAAACCTTTTAAAAGTGGTTGGAAAGCTGTTAATGAGAAGGATGACCTTGGCTGCATGCAAATGTGGTTGACTTTGATCACATAAGCAGTACAGGAAGGCTGAAGTGCTCCCAATTCATTGTGGAGCAGCTTGACAGAATTAGCAATTTCTCCAGATGCCTAATTTACTCTACAGAAGCACTTTTCACCTCCAGCCGGGTTTGGTAGCTGGCAAGCATGCACTCTGGCAAGTGGGAACACAAGGGACAGAGGAGAGCTTGCAACTTTCCTCTCTGCCCAAGAAGAGGCCAGCAGAGAAGATTGCTAACACTGATGCTAACCCAGTGCAGTGCGTCTCCTGAACTGCTAAGCTCCTCTCCTTCAGCCAGTGTGGTCAGTGAGGCCCTTGAGGAGCTGTTGGGTTGTTCTGCTGATGTCACTTCAGGACTTCAGGACTTTGTTTTCAGATACTTGTGGGAGTGATTGCCAACTGAATAAATGGTCAAGAAGGAGTTTTCGGTAGATGGGAATTCAGTTCTTATCAAGGCATTCCAGAGTATAAAATCATGTGGAATAATGATGTAAGAAAAGGTACAATAAATCCTCACATTTATGAATTTCTTTATAGGGTAGAGTGCTGGTTAAGAGCAGATGTATGGAGGTTAGGCTAAGATAGGTTCTTGACTTATGTTAACCACTGGGTAATCAGTCATGGGGACCCAGATTTCATTATTTCTTAAAGCCTCTGCCTCTTATTAGCTGTGTAGCTTCAAGCAAATATTCTGACCTCTCCCAGAACCTTACAGATGAAACTGGCATAATACTGGCCATGAAAGTGACTCAGTTTTAGGCTTTAAAAATTAAGCTGTATGTAGAATAATATGTGTTACTACAGGTTTTATTATTTCTCCTTAAAAATTACAAATTCATATTATATATTATTACTTTATATTTTTATTTTCATTATTTAAATTATATATGCCTTCAAATTATGCATTTGTTTTATTTTATGTAGTATATAAAATGTTATTTATTATGTTTCAGTAATTTTGTATATTATTAATATACATGTGTTATACATTATTTAGTTTGTATATTATGAGATTCTCAATACTGAGGAATAGAGTTTTATGAGGTTGGTCTGGGTAAATCTGTCAGGTAAACAGGGATATATAAGCTTATTGAAATTTACTTTTAAGGGAACTAATTTAAGTAAACGGACGATGATGTGTTTGCAAAGGACTATCTTTCTGTTCAGCCATCAGTGTTTAGTGTGTTTTAGTTATAGTTTGTATTGCTATGTGTTAGCCACTTTAAAAAGGAATCATTCAGGCTCAGACTTCAGTTACAAATCCCTTTTGCTATTTCCAGCTTTGCAGCAAGGCCAAGTATGAGATTTGGGTGCCCTGTTTGATTGTTGACTCATGAGGTGACTCTGAGGAATTTCCAAACTTTTTAGCGCTTACCTAAAAAATGGGAGGATATTGTTCACAACTTCCCAGGGCTGAGAAAAGTCAGTGGAGCAATGCTTCAAAATGCTCAGTGTTGTTCCTGGTGTAGCAAGATCACCGGACGTATTAACTACTATTGTTACACTGAGAAGAAAAAAAGGAAAAAAGAACCAAAAAACAAACAAATAATAATTGAGTGGCAACACTGTTTAGGACCTGATTGTGTGTTATTTACTATTACTATTACTATTACTATTATTATTACTATTACTATTACTATTACTACTACTACTGCTAAATCTCACAACTGCTGTGAAAGATCAGCACTCTTATCTTTATGGTAAGAAACCTGTGGTTCAAAGAATATATCCAAACAAGCAGTTCACACATCAACTGCTCCTGTCTCACCTTCAGGAATCATATCAAGTGTCTACTGCCAGGCACTGTTCTAGATGGTCTGGGAACCAGGAGCCTTGTCCTTACAGAGCTGACTCACTAGTGAGAGGGCTGGAAGCTGATAATGAGAAGCACCAGACAACTAGAGGAGGCAGAAGAGGCACACCTAAAGACCACAGTAAGGCACTGGGAGGCCTTAGGTTTGACTTTTAAGAAAGCATGATGCACAGGGACTTTCTATTTGACTCTATAGTCTATCAGGTTTTTTTTTTTAATTTTTTATAATTTTTTTCAGATTACATCCCAATTGATATCCCTTTGTTTGTATCTTCCCATTCCGACCTTCCCTCCTTCTTCTGTCCTTATGACAGAAGGGGATCTCCTCCACCACTACATAACCACAGCCTATCAGGTCTCATCCAGATAGTCGGCATCCCCTTCCTCTGTGTATCCTCCAGAACTCCCCACCAAGGGAAAGTGATCAAATCAGGGGCATCAGAGCTCATGTCAGAGGCATGAACTGTGGAGAATAAGCTGTCCATTGGCTGGATCTTAAAAAGGGGTCTAGGCTCACTGCATGCATTGTCCTGGGTTGGTGCAATAGTTTGTGCAGGCCCTCCTGGGTCCAGGTCTACTGGCATTGATGGTCTGCTTGTGGGGCTCCTGAACCCTCTGGGTCCTTCCATTTTTCCGCTAGTCCATACATTCTCAGAACTCCTCCCAGAGTTTGGCTGTGAGTCTCAGCATCTGTCCTCTTCCCTGCTTGATGGAGTCTCTCAGAGGTCATCTATGTTGGGCTAATATCCACTTATGAGTATATACTATGCGTGTCTTTCAGGGTCTGGGTTATCTCACTCAACATGATCATTTCTGATTCTATCCATTTGCCTGCAAATTTCAAGATTTCTTTGCTTTTAATAGCTCAGTAGTATTTTATTATGTAAATGTACCATAGTTTCTTTATCCACCGTTTCGTTGAGGGACATCGATGTGGTTTCCAGATTCTGCCTATTACAAATAAAGGTGCTATGAACATAGTTGAGCAAATGTCCTTGTTGTATGGTGTAGCCTCTTTTGGGTATATGCCCAGGAGTGGTATAGCTGGGTCTTAAGGTAGAGCTATTTGCAATTTTCTGAGAAAGTGCTAGATTTATTTCTAAAGTGGTTGTTCACACCCACTAGCAATGGAGGACTGCTCCCCTTTCTCCACATCCTCACCAGCATGTGCTGTCACTAGAGTTTTTGATCTTAGCCATTCTGGTAGGTGTTTATTTGTTTGTTTTGTTTTTGTTTTGTTTTAACATTTATGCTTAAAAAGCATTATAGTGGCTTGAATATGAAATGCCTCCCAAAAGGTATGGAACACTTGATGGCCAGCTGGTGACACTGTTTGAGATTGTTGTGGAACCAGTAGAAAGCAGAGACAGGATGGAGGAAGCATGACACAGAGTAGGCCTTGAGGTTTTATAGTCCGGTCCGATTTCCTAATCCCACTCTACTTCTTTTTGTTTGTTTGTTTGTTTCTTTGTTTGTTTTTGGCTTTTTTTTCTTTCCTTCTTTCTTTTTTGCTTTCTTTCTTTCTTTCTTTCTTTCTTTGTGTGTGTGTTGAGATAGGGTTTCTCTGTGTATCCTTGGCTGTCCTGAACTCATTCTGTAGACCAGGCTGGCCTCGAACTCACAGCGATCCGCTTGCCTCTGCCTCCCGAGTGCTGGGATTAAAGGCATGTGCCACCACACCTGGCTTCTCACCCTACTTCTTGACTGCTGATCTCTCACACTTGTCATGCTTCCTCTACCAGGCTGAACTGTGTCTTCTTGGAACTCTAAGCTCCAATAAGTCCTTTCTTCTCTAAGTTGCTCTAGCCAGGTAATTTGCAACTCCTCAAGTAACCAAGACAAACAGTTGTTTTATCAGACTTTAACTTCAAAATTATGGCTCAACATAGGCAACCTAGAATCCTAAAGGGATATTAGAGTGTCACAATAACCAGCCACTATGCAAGTGGCCTCAGCATGTATTCCCTGGCAGTTAGGTGGCCCTTCAACTTCACAACTATCTCAAGCACACTATAGTCTGACTATCTCCTTGGCTTTCCAAACATTGCTTACTCTACTTAAACCAATCTGTATCTGTTATCCATGGATGTACTCATATTGTGTAATATTGCCTTTACCAACCTAGAGCTAGGATTTTCTTTGGCTATTCATTTCCCACGTGGACAATTCATAAATCATGTTCAGATGCTTGGGAAAGCAATGCATCTAGAGGGTAGCTTATATAGAGTCAGAAGGTGTTATTTTAGCTACTGGGAAGGAAAAGACACCAATGGACTGACCAATCATTGGACCATGCATTTTACAATTCCGACCTGCCTGACAAGATGTGCATGCTGGTACAATAGTTCAGGGGATAGTAAACTGATTTCCACCTGGATATGAGACCTAAAATGGAAGTTCATGTTGGATACCACAAAATTATTCAAAAGCCCAGAACTGGAGAGATCACAGGTTCTAGGAGTAAATACTGTTGCTGTTTTGTGAAATGGTTATGCTGCCACACTGTCATATAAATACTTATATCAATAGCCATAAATCTGTGCTCTTTGTATCTTTGGTCAGAGACACAGCTGTTTCCAGTGAGGAATGGATAACGCAGCCTCATAACTGGTCAAAGATCCAAGTATAAGTAACCATGAGTCAGTTGCAGATGGGTCCTCTCTATCCACCTCTCCTAAAGTAAGGCTCAGGACACATTGCAGAAGAGGGAATAGAAAGACTATTTATAGGAACTGATGGCTACGAGGGAAGGCTGTGAAGTATAGATTTCAAAACATAAGATGGCTACTGCACAAACCAACTTATAGCAGCTGTGGTTACCTGCACACGATCAAGCCAGTCAATTGGAGGAACTGTTGCCTGCTGCAAGATGAAAAGCCACTCTACTGTGTGGACATGACCCTGGTATGTTGTCATGTCCCAGTGGATGGCCTGATACCCATTCAGTTACCGCCACACTAATTGAACTCAATGTTTTATTAATAACAATAACAAAAAAAGGATGGGAAGATGGGAGGGAAATGGGGTGGGGACTAAAGGAAGTTGGAGAAAGGGAGTGGTAGATATGTATGATAAAAAAAAACCCATTGTATAACTGTAAAAATTTCAAATAAGAAATAGAAATATTAATTTTTTTTAAAACCCACTATGCCAAACAACAGTCTTAGTGCCATCACTTTATAGAAGATACACTCTCTTAGAAGCATTTGAAAACAAATCATAAGCTAGAAGCATGACGTTGAGGATGAAAATTACACACATCACAGTCAGCTTAAATGAGCAGTTTTCTAGCATAAATATATTTTTAAGTGAGTGCTGGAATTTGACCATGTACATTGCCCTTCACAGTTACTTTGGAGAATGCTCTTTTATTGAGATAAGAATACTTTCCTCTGGGGCTGGAGAGATGGCTCAGAGGTTAAGAGCACTGACTACTCTTCCAGAGGTCCTGAGTTCAATCCCCAGCAACCATATGGTGGCTCACAACCATCTATAATGTGATCCGATGCACATTGTATACATAATAAATAAATCTTTTAAAAAACAGAAGACTTTCCTCATTTCCTGAGTCAGTCAAAGGACAATATGTCAAACACAGACTTGACGACATCTTAGTTGACAGTTCAGAGTGATCCAGAGTAATTGTTTCAAAGTTTGTGGGAAGGATAAGAGCATTGGCACATATTGTAGGGGATCTAGATACAGCTGGATACACTGCGTCCCAAGCCTTTTTCTTTAAGAAAGAAAAGAATTCAAGGGTTGTCTGGTGAGAAGCCACAAGAAGATTTTGTTCTCCTAACTTTATAAATGAAAGATGTATGGTAATAGACATGCCTTAAATATATTTATATCACACACACACACACACACACACACACACACACACACACACACACACACACACACACCAGGTATAGGGACTGGATATGCAGCCATGAAATGAACTGATTTTTCAGTGTGAGTAAATGACCTTCACTGTACCCTCCAGGTGCCTTGTTTTCCCAAGCATCTGAACATTCCTTCCCTGGCTGCAAACAGCTCGCATTAATCCAATGACTCTCATTAAGCATGGTGAATGTTCCTTTTGACATAGTAAAACTAAAGCTAGTGTAATGTGTGCATGCCAATGGATAGACTTCTTTGCCGAAGGGGTTTTCTCCACTGCATATAGAAGGTGCTTAACTTATGTCCTCTTGCCAGGAGATGATCACGCACTGTATATAAATGCATAAGTAATTTTATGGAGCGTGACACTCCCTGTGGGTCTCTGGAGATATTAACCAGACTCCTCCATTTTCTAGACTCGAAGTTTCCATGAACTGAGGAACATGTAGCATTCTTCTTGATATAAACATTGAGTCTTACATCTGCTGTGACTGCAGAAAGGAGAGCGACTTATGAAATTCCCTCCTGAAGGACACAGAACTATAACCATTAGCATCAGAGAGACCAAGTGTGATTTCTGTAACTTCTTCTCAATGGAAAGATAAATCTATGCAAATATAAACTCACACGCATATATGTATAAAAGGTTTACCTTAACCATTTGCAGTTTTTAGATTGCGTGGAATTTGCCTTCTCGTAAACTAAAGAAACATTGTCAAAGACCTCATTATTAATACTTGTTATGTCTATCTAGAAAATATCTTTATATGCTGAGTGTCTGTCTTCTCACTTGAAAAACAGGGATTGTCTACCCCCCCACCCTCTTTCCAAATTAGATTACAGAATAAACCCAATAAGGTGAAGGGACTTGGAAACACACACACCATATTTCAGGTCCTGGAGAGGGGTTGGAGGATTCCAATATCAGAATATAAATATCCCCAGCATATTTGCATAAGCATCATTTCACTACTACCTTTAGAGGAAAATGTGTTCATCTGCACCCACAACTCTTAAGATTACTTTAAATTCTGCAGCCTGGTAGTTGGTGCATTATACATGAGATAAGGCTAGTTTCACAGCTGGACAACATAGGAGTACTTAGAATATTTTTGTGGATAATGTAGTCCTCTAAATCGTTATCTCTCTAAATTAGAAAAAGAAATTGGATGTATGAAGTATGATTTTTCCATTCTCCAGGAGTCTTAGATTGGTTTAGAACATAGTTAGAGTGATTCCACATTTCTTGTTTTCTTTCTCACCTTTACAATGGGAACTTTATAAATTAAAAACCCAGTTCATATTTAGGCTAAACTAAGACATTGAGAACATTTCTGAGGACCAATGAAAGGAAACAACCTAGTCCTCCATTCATAAGAAAGCACTAGAACGTTGGGGGACAGTTAGAAATGCTTATGTAAAGAATTACTGTATTTTTTTTGACAGCACGTGATCGACAGTTTGGTGAGAGTGGGCAGGCCATCCCAAGGCAATATGCCATAACCCTGCCTACTCCATGGGAAAAGGGATTTTACTATCCAATCCTATCAAGATGTCATTTGTAGATGACACCATCACTAATTCCCCAGCAAGGAAATCAAGACCCACCCAGTCATGTGATGATTATTTAATGTGTAATTTTAATTTAGGAAACCTTTGTTTTAGAAATAATATCAGGAATCAAAACAATATGTGGATTTTAATATCCTAATTATTTTACTATTGAAATGTCCTTGCTATTTTAGCCCTCTGTTACTAGATTTAGTTCTATTAAAGAGGGTTTGCACAGCCTCCCACCTCAGTTCCCACTACTCATGTCCGCTATTGTTGCACGAAACCTGCAAGTGTTAGTGCATGGATATAGGAGCCTGGTTGTGAGCCAATCCACTGGACTAGCGTCATCCATGAGGATATAGAACGGCTCACATATGTCAAGGACAGGACTCTCTCCTTTCAGTTCTCGTTCAGACATTCTGTGAAGTTTTCTCTGAGCCTCTAAATCAGTGCTCAGTACAGAATATCAGGAAAACTCTCAGCTTTGCATTGTTCATAAGGATTTTGCATATGTGTGACAATTTATGTGTGTGCGCGCATTATGTGGCTCTTTGTGTCATTTATAATTTATATCTTTAAAGTTATTCTCCTTCCATTTTTTAATGCTGTGTCCTCTTGCAAAAAAAGTGCTTGGCCTCCTTTCCTTTGGAAACATTTTATTTAACCAATCCATGATGAAGATGTGGAGTCAATGAATTTGCCTGTTACAGTAAAGAGGATTAAGATCTCAAGTTTGTTTCAGATTTAATAACTGAATAATAATGAGAGTATAACATTTCTGTGGTAGGCAAAATAGGATTCTGTACTTGTAAATATAAAAGCAGTAGAGATGCATTTTGAAACTTGTTTAAATGATCTATATTTGGGCACAAGAGTGACAACTGTTATTTTACTTTGGAGGAGATGAGGATTCTGCAAGTCATATCCATTTGTGGTACAGCCGTCTCCAATGAAGCATCATTCATCCTGCATTCTAGTAAGAGGCTGATGAGCAGACAACTGCTGGTCAATTTGCTGGTCTGTTGTAGATTGTTTCTCAGTGTGGGGAACATTTTTGACCTTTATTAAATGTTTTACTATAATACTCTATGCTAGATCCCATAAATAAAAAATACACCTCGGGCCACGTTAGTAAAAATTCTTGGTGTCTGTCAGTTTGATTCAATGTCAGTTTCAATAACTTTACTGTCATGATAAGGTAAGCATGCACTCAAAAGTTACCAAAGTCAATAAATCAAGCCTTGGGTCTGGAGAGGGTCTCTGTGATACTGCATCTTTCACTACTTCAAATGAAGGATTGACCAACTGCCATGTGTTTGCAGTTGACTCTCTCTCTCTCTCTCTCTCTCTCTCTCTCTCTCTCTCTCTCTCTCTCTTCTCTCGTCTCTCCTCTCCTCGCTCCTCTCCTCCTCTAGTGTGTGTGTGTGTGTGTGTGTGTCTGTCTGTCTATCTCTCTGTGTCTATCTGTGTCTTCCTGCCTCCCTTTCCCTTTTTCCTATGTATAAAAGTAAACCAGTTTGCCTTATGCTGTCTTACAGGCAAGTATACTGTGATGTGGTAGTTTGTTAAATGGGTTCCATATGCCAATCAGCTAAGAATACTGTTGTGAATGATCACCCTAGGAAGGTGCAGTTTTAGATAGAACTAGAAAGAAATGATTTTGTCAACCTCACAGATCAAAGTCATAAATAATCTTATTATTGCCCATTAGCCTTTGCACAAACAAGATGTTGGATTTCTTCCTTCAAAAAATTACATACTGAATATTGCTGGCTTGTACATTGCAGTCATCCAGCACTGTCCTTGTAGGAAGAAAGAGCCTATGAATAATATTTGAAAGAATGTCTGAAGCTATGGTCTAATAAGGGAGGGAGCGTGGGGACAGGAAAATAAGACTGAGGGAATTACAATCGAGATATAATATAAATAAATTATAATGAAAAAAGAATTATTTTCAAAGATATGTAGGTGGGATATATACTATAGTGTATCAAGTCTGGATATAAACTCACTACCCATAAGTTTGTCTGACCATTTCACAACTGTATTGCTGTTTACCTATGAAACTCTTACAGATTTTCGCAGGTCATATTTGATAATTCTGGATTGTTTGAGTCTATATTCCTAATATTTATCCACAATCCATGGTATGTAGTAAATTCTCAGAATTTACTGGAAAATTATTTTCCTGGTATCCATAGTAATATATAACTGGCATGAACAGTATGGTACTTAACTTTTAAAAGACACCAACAGAATTGTGCTAAGATATCAAGATACTGTATGGGTTTGTTTTCATTATGCACAACTAGAAACAAAGTAACTTTATGATAAAAATTTGTGATTTTTCAGGGGTGTGTGTGTGTGTGTGTGTGTGTGTGTGTTCTGTGTTCTGTTGAAGATCTAGTAATGAGTTGAGAAAAACAATGACTAATGGGCAACTAAACAGAAATATAAATTAATAAAGATTAAGGACCCATGTAGTTCAATATGAGTGGTTTGCAAACTTTCTTTCCTATCACGGTTCAACTCAAGTCCATATGTGAAAGGCAACCCTTTCACAAATTTTGTTGAACCTGTATTCTAAGAAATTGTTACTTATCCTATAACTACTTCAGATATTACTATGCATCCATTCTTTCAACATTAATAATGAGATTCAAATGGCCTCTCTGCTTCCACCATTCTTGCTTCCCAAGGGGAAATACAAAATATGTATCTCTCTTGTTGCAGCTGAGAGTGGCTTCCTACACACCCAGTAGCATTTCTAATGGCATAACATGCTGTCCCTTTTACCTCACTAACACCATTGACCACTTGTCTTGCCTTGCTTCGCCTGTCCTAGTCATTCTCTCCTGAGGTTTTGGTGAGAATATCATTCATGCTCTTTCTTCAAAGTCTTTTCTCTCTACCCAGACCATGCCCATACACCTTTCCTTCCTGACCTTCGGCATGATGCACATAGCTGCAAAATACTAAAAGGCATTAGAACACGAAGCTTAGGAATACATGATATATTTATCTATTTGCATCTACATCCTCAGTGCTTAGAAAATTTCTATTTTTTTAATTTACAATGAAGAATCTCATCACATGCAAAGTATTGGATAAATTTATAAATGAGAGGATTTGTTATAATTCAAAGATATTTGCACTCTTCTTATTATTGGCATGTGCTAAGAGTAAAATAGTCCTGTGACTTGATTTCATCTATAAGACGTTACAAGAAGTGGTCAAGGTTACGTCTTGAAATAAATTTTAATATTAAAGGTATAGTTCATGTAATTTACTATTAGTATCAACTTCCTTTATAGGCATATGTCAGAGGAAAGTCTCTGTTACCTTGGTACACGAGAGACTAAAGAAAAAAAAACCACAAAACATTCTTGCTTTATTTGAGTGGAGAGGGGAAATAAAAAATGAACTTTATTTAGCCACTGACATTTTTGGAGTGTTTTGTTCTAGAAACACAACATGAATTAAATTCAACTGAAACTGAATAAACAGAATCACTTAAAATATATCTTCCTGTTTATTGACTTTTCCCGATTGCTCACACTATTTTGATATGTTGAACAACTCAAAAAGATACTTACATTACTCATAAGACAGAAGTAAGACAACCCTTCCCTGATTCCTCTAAGTCAGCAGTTCTCAACGTGTAGATTATGACCGCTTTGGGGAGTTGGATGATTCTTTCACAGGGGTCACTTAAGACCACTGGAAAACACACATATTTACATTATGAGTCATAACAGTAGCAAACTTACAGGTATGAACTCTATAATTTTATGGTTGGGGGCTCACCACAACATGAGGGAAGGAAACATAAAGTGTCACAGTATTAGAAAGGTAGGGAGATACTGCTCTAAATCAATGCTGCACACAAAGGTATGCAAGCATCACATATTCTGAAGGAATAGTATTCCAGTGTCTTTGAACTGTAGCAAAAAGAATGTTAGTTTTGGAGAACAGAGCCATGCAGAAGATTCTCACTGTGAGTCCTGATTGTGGGTGAAATGAACATACATGAAGGTAATGAAGATTATTTACAAGTAGTAAATGCAATTCATAAACAGAAGTTTGTGTGTAGCATGATTATCATTTAATAGTTGACTTTTGCCTATGGCATATTATTTAATAGAACTTTGTAAATAATCCCCATTCCCATTTTAAAGAGATGTTACCTGAGTATCTAGGGTTGCAAAGCTGCTGTCATAAACTATATTCAATTACAGGGGACTTCAACAGTAATATTTTGTTCTTAGACCCATTCACATCATGAATATTTATCAAATACTTCCTATGTTTAAAGCACTGGCTCATCTATAATTTAAGTATTTGGATCCTTCTCGACCTCTACAGAAGAATAAATTTCAATAAGAAAGCAAATGAGGTAGATTGTCTGGTGCAACAGAGGTAATGAAAAGCTTTGCACCTTACTGGGTCTTATGATGCTACAAGTCTTAATGGGGGAGTCTGTCACATAAAAGATACTTGATCGATAATCCCTGATGACAATGATGACTTTCCTGATCTCATAGTTCTACCAAGCACTGCAATAGCACAGATAATTTTTTGGTCTTATGAACTGAATTACACAGTCCCCAAACTAATATGTTGAGAGCGTAAGTACCAAGAACATCATACTGTGTAACTGCAAACAGGGCCTTTTAAGAAGTAGTTGGACCAAGAAGATATCTCAGGGATGAAAAGTGCTTGTTGAACAAGTATAAGAACCTGAGCTTAGGCAGGTGAAGGAAAGGAAATCCTAAAGACAGTGGGAAGGCAGTAAAAGGGAATAGCAGGATGCAATTGAACAGATAGATTAAAAAAGGAAAGGGGGCTCCTTAGGGAAGATAGAGGTAGGTAATTACAGAAGAAGGAGATAGGTAGGTAAAAATATTGTGATGTGGATGGCTGAAGAAAGCTGCAAGAAATTTATTGTTAATTATTTACCTAAAACCAAACTTATAAACAATATACAAAATTCAGTGTAAAAATATGCATATATGGTTTTAATGAATTTTCTCATCTATGCTGATGGTACTCCTTCCAAGATCCAAAAGCCACCTAAAAAATATCTACACCAGGCAGGAGATGCCCTCTTTTGAGTTGTTGGCCATGGGTAAAGCACACATTTACTGCTGTTGATCTTAGTTTCCCTCTAGAGTTGGATGACAAGTTCTTATTGCTGAAGACATCATGTGCATCTGAAACAGGGCCAAGAGACCTTTGGGCTCTAACTGACCTGCATGCCCCATCCCTCGAAGCACTTTTATGATACCAGAAGGTTCCATGCAAGCTTGGAGTGAGAGAGGCAACTAACAATCCTACCCATCTATAGTGTCAGTGAACCACATTAATGCCCATCAGGGCACAACAACCTCACAGGTGCACTGGATTTCAGAGCCATTCAACAAGAGAGATATCATGCCCGGTATTGGAAACCTAGCTTACTGATCAGTGCTCGTGAAACCACGGTTAGAGGAGGAGAAGCTACAACCACTTATTATTGTCATTAGACCCACAGACAAGTTTAGTTACTACAGCCTCATCAAGGTAACTCCCCTTTACAACAGATGGAGATCATTATAGAAAAGCCCAACCAATAGAAATGCAGAGTTCTGGAGCCAAGTCCCAGTGAGTACTAAACATTCTAACACCTAAGGCTCAGGGAACATTGTGGAAGAGGGGGCAGAAAGATAAAAAAAATAACAAAAGATTGAGGAGGCTTCTGTGAAATAGCTTCTCCTCGTAATGCAAGAAGCTACACCCACAAACTCACACCAAAAATGACTGCCCAAACATGAGGTGAACAAAAAAGACACCAACAAATATACCAACTGCATAAGGAAAAGCCCACAAGGCCTCAAGCCCACATAAATTACTTTAGGCAACCAAATAACACTGGGAACAGGAGAGGTGGCCCTCCTCAAGGAAGTACAAACTAACTGGTCATTCAGTGACAACTGAAACCATACATACAAGTAACATTAGATGGACTCAATGGGTTATTTGGGAATATATATGTAAATACATACGTTTGCAGAAATAATTGGTGAAAATATGCCATGAATTTAAAGCAAAGCAGGGGATGGTATATGGAAGAATTTGGAGGGAGAAAAGGAAAGGAAGAAATGTCACAATTAAAATACAATCTCAAAGAAGAAGAAGAAGAAGAAGAAGAAGAAGAAGAAGAAGAAGAAGAAGAAGAAGAAGAAGAAGAAAGAGAGAGAGAGAGAGAGAGAGAGAGAGAGAGAGAGAGAGAGAGAGAGAGAGAGCCTGTGTTCAGAATCTCACATCCCATATAAAAGTCAGTCTAGTAACTTACATCTTTAACACCAGTGCCAGGAGGCAGAGATAGTCAGATTGATTCATGGGGTTCACTAGCTAGTGAGTCTAACCAGCTGAGGAGCTTTGGTTCAGAAAAGAGGCCTTGTCTCAAAAAGAAATTAGGATGCAATAGAGAACCCTGACATTTGCATATGCCTCCAACATGCATGAATATCCCCTCCCCCACATACATGCATATACAAAAAGAAATCCTGAGAAACTACAGAAAATAAAAATTAACGAAGTAATCAAATTTGGTCCCAATCCAATATGTGTAATATCACTATAAGAAGAGAAGAGAGTCCAAAATAAACAGAAATCATTGCATGAAGACACAGGAAGATGATATCTACCAATAAATGGATCAAAATTTGGAATTGTAAAGTAATGTATTACTGTGTTTTAAGGCATGTATTCTATTGTATTTCATTATACTATTTCTACCAATATGCTATAGTTGGATTAAAAAATAATTCAAATTCACAGTGGAGTTGTTTATTTATTTGACTCACATGTTATTGAAAAAGTCTGAGATCCATCAGTAGCTACAGACACTATGATGAAATCACATGCTATCAAAGGGTACCAGAACAATATTTTTAATTAATTTCTTCATATTATATCTCAATGGTTATCCTCTCCTTTGTATCCTCCCATTCCTCCCTCCCTCCCATTTTCCCCTTACTCCTCTCCCTATGACTGTGACTGAGGGGGACTTCTTCCCCATGTATATGCTCATAGGGTATCAAGCCTCTTCTAGGTAGCCTGCTATCCTTCCTCTGAGTGCCACCAGGTCTCCCCATTCAGGGGATGTGGTCAAATATGAGGCACCAGATTATGTGTGAAAGTCAGTCCCCACTCTCCACTCAACTGTGGAGAATGTCCTGTCCATTGGCTAGATCTGGATAGGGGTTTGAAGTTTACTGCACATATTGTCCTTGGCTGGAGCCAGTGTTTTAGCAATACCCCTGGGCCCAAATCTGCTTATCATAATGTTCTTCTTGTAGATTTCTAGGATCCTCTGGATCCTTCAACTTTGCCATTCTCCCATGCTTCTCTCATCTAGAGTCCCAATAGGATGTCCTCCCCTCTGTCCCAGTTTCCTGGTTAGTGAAGACTTTCATGGGACATGTCCCTTGGGCTAGTATGCAGATATAAGTGAGTATATACCATTTAACTCTTTCTGCTTATGGGTTAACTCACTCATTATGATCATTTCTAGTTCAATCCATTTGTCCACAAATTTCGGGAATTGCTTGTTTTTAATAGCTGAGTAGTATTCCATAGTGTAAATGTACCACAGTTTCTTTATCCACTCTTCTACTGAGGGACACTTAGGCTGTTTCCATGTTCTGGCTATTATGAATAAGGCTGCTATGAACATGGTTGAGCAAATTTTCTTGTTGTGTGCTGGAGCATCTTCTGGGTATATTCCAAGGAGTGGAATAGCTGGGTCTTGCGGAAACCCTATTCCCATTTTTCTGAGATAGCACCAGATAGATTTCCAAAGTAGCTGTACTAGTTTGCATTCCCACCAGCAATGAAGGAGTGTTCCTCTCTCCCCACATCCTCGCCAGCATGCGGTGTCGCTTGAATTTTTGATCTTAGCCATTCTGATGGGTGTAAGATGGAATCTCAGAGTTGTTTTGATTTGCATTTCCCTGATGACTAAGGAGGTTGAGCATCTCTTCAAGTCAGAACAATATTTGTTAGGCTTTATGTAGGAACTTTTACTAGCAGGGATTTTATATAATAATCTATTATTCTTTATTCTTTCTCCTTAAACACAGACCTGGTTATGAAATCCAACTTATGATTTTACATGTAGAAGATTGTTTGCCTTGTCTTTGACTGTATTTCTACGCCCACTTGAATGTGGTAGAACAGGTTGAATTACAGCTCAGCTGGCCTCCTCTACCTTTCCCTAGTAGTATGATGAAGCCTCAGGCACTTAAGAGATATTTAATGATTGGGATGGGCCTTGCATGGTATTCTACTAAAGAAAGCATCACTGTGTATTTGTTTTCATGACACATAGAACAATGTAGTCCTGTGCCACCCTCAATGTTTCAGGCACAGCTGGGTATCAATATCATTAAAACTATTTTGGGTCACCAGGAATTAAAGAATTCCTATAATATCATTGGGGCATGATGATTTATCAGAAGCATGAACTACTTCTCTTCTGCCACTTTTTATTGCACAGGGTTCTTTACTTACTAGTTTGATCCACTGTTTCTGTGTAGGACTGCATACTGAGACCACCGGTTACTCCACAACGTGTGTTCTTTCTTCATTTCGGTTAAACAGTAAGTGCGAGTAACTGCAATCCTTGGGCTCTATGAGAATGTTTATTTACTTGAATGCCTGTGATTTAGAAGGCTTGCTCTGTACAGAAGAACTTATGATTCCCATATAGTTCAGCAATCATTATCAAAATCATCCATTCCAAGTAGGGAAAACTTAGTGACACATCCTTATTTCTGTTATAAATATCTGTTACTTTCATAGGGAATCAAACTGTTTAAACTGACAAAGAAATGACACTCCACCCCATTCCCTGGTATAGACTTCACCTGATAAACAGTGAGTAATGTGACTACAAGAAAAATCACAAGGCATAAGCAATACAAGAAATAAATAAATGCCAAATATTTTTAAACAGAATGTATTTGTCTACTTTGCTAACCTATACATAAGGTTTTAGAAAAAATCGACCACTGATTCCCTTAAAAAGGTGATAGGATTTAGCAAAGTGGCCAATGGCCATGCTTTGTTAGGGATCACAAGGTGTCAGATAGATCTGGAATTGAATCCTAATTTCTCATTCTTCTACCAGTGGAAGATGGTGTGATTTTCTTTTGGGTACCACTCTATTACCAGGTTAACATGCCTCATCTTTAGGTCCTTAGTTTATTCAGCTGGAAAATGGGAATAGTATTACAAGGTATCTTGGATAAAGTACTTGGCAAGACAAAAACAGTCCTAAATAACAATAGCTTTTCTTCCTTTTCATTCTGTGTGATACTTTGAAGGCTAAATGCCTGCAGCATTAAACTCCCAGGAATTAGGGCAGAACTTGCCATGTAGGCATCTTCACTCATTTATGACCTGAATGAAACTTTTAACAAAAACAAATGGCATACTGCACCTTCAACAGTGATATGCAGACACCTTCTATAAAAGACCCTATTTTAAAACCATTGAAAAGAAACTCCATCACTCTAGTTGAATGAACACAGTCATCAGCTACTGAAAATGGAAATTAGTTAGCAGACAGTCCCTAGAAACCTGTGGAGAAATGACTTAATAATCATGGTGACTGAGACAGAGGTTTCCTTTTATACCACAGCAAATAAAAAGAAATGTGAAAAATATACCTCCTTGGGCTTTTAGAAATAGCTTACTTAAAACTAACATACTTATAACAGATACACACAATTGAAAAGTGAGTAGGGAAAATTCTCTGTATTCCAAAGAAGTGAACAGTGAATGACATTTTATACAAGCTACTACATTTATTTTAATAAGTGTAGACACTCAGTTATCCATTGAGGTCAAGAGGTAAAATTCCTCTATTAATCAAGCATTCTACATACTGGAGGAAAACAACTCTTTTATCTGCCACCAATTTTCCTGAGAGACTCTTTTGTATCATTCATTCCCATTTGTAAGCCCTGTTTCTGTGAAGTCCCAGCTGGAGTAAATTACACTTAGGAGGGTACAACACAGTTACTCCCCTCATCCTTAGCTCCTGCCTGCCCCATAACCACAGAAAACGAGACAAATGCTTCTCTGAAACCCAAACGTGAAACTAGTACAGAATATATTTGAGGATATGCCACATAGAAGTACTAAGTATCTCAAACCAGTAAGAAGAAAGTGAAATGTGTTGATTGCCTTGTGAGGGAAATTGGAAGCAAAGAAGGAAATGATGAATTCGTGGGAAGAAGATGGATTGAATCACAAAGCAAAGTGAAAGGGGGCAGAGAACACATCTTGACAGTACCTATTAGAGAACAAAGAAGGAAAGGAGAGTGCTGAATTTAGGCAACAGAAATCATCCCAGTGTCAGAAGTGGACGTAATTAAATATTGACCTTCTTATTGTTATGATCAAGAATCTAGCAGAAATATCATTATCATGCGATGGCGAAGTCAGTCATCATGGTAACTCTGTCTACCACACATCAATTTAAGAATTTTTTAGCCAGCAGGATTTTCACTAAAGTGCTTCCATAACAAGGCAACAGTACAAACAACAGGAACTTTCTAGACACTGAAATTCAAGGTCAAGGTGCCATCAAGATCAGTTTCTGATGAGGCCTCTCTTCCTATATTGCTCTTTATTAATGCACTTTCTCTGTGTAGGCATACTCTTGGGGTTCCTTTCTATTTGTATTAGTAAAATTTATTTAACTTTAATTACTACCATTCTGCTCTGTCTCCAAAGACAGTTCCAATTGGAGTTGAGCTTTAAAGAACAAATTCAGAGAAGATTTGCCCCAGCATCTGTCTAATAGAGGAAACTGAGGTTTGGAATAACACATACCTGAAATGGTGCTCCAACAAGTTGCAATTAGTGCTATTTATTTCTCCCCATTGGCATCCCTATATTGGAATACACTTTAAAGAACTTTTTAAAATGTCATATAGCCACTTTCTAAGATACACACATGTACATGCATACATAAATAAGTGAAAAAGAGAGTTACCCTAGAACAGGGCAACAACACCTTTACTGGATACTGGAGGCTAACAAATAAAAAGTCTTTGCCCAGAATAAGTTATTTCTTTTAGAGCTGATGTCCAATGAGGTCAATAAATATTACCCACAAATATTACCAGTTTTCTCTTTTGCTCATGGTTATACTTCAGAATTTGACTGTAAGACCTTATTGAGAGCCAAGCTCGTACTGACCCTGGTACCCACAACTGGCCTAGGGGCAAATAACGAGGTGCAGAATGCTCAACCTTAAGTGTCATAAAAATAATGTACCCTTCTTCACAAAAATCAGGGATCATTGCAGAAGAAGGCAGGCAAAGTTTAAGATCAGGAAGCATTGGATGCTGATTCCAAGGAAACAATGGCTTGCAGGCACAGCAGACCAGCTGCACATCTGAACTAAAAGTGGTTGGGAGAACATACACAAAACCTGTGTAAGCTCAAGCCTAACCAAATCCCAATGTGGAGAGGAGAGTTGGGCACCATCCCACTGACTCCCTGTTATTGACTTATTCACAATTGTTATTTTCTGAGAAAGGGAGAGATGGATTTCATTAAGAGGGCCACCACTGATAAGTCAGCCACACTACAATGGGAGACCATATATCCAAGAATATTTGGCAGCATTAATTGGTCTTGATGAGTTAAAAAAAAAAAAAAGACACACACATAAAAAAGACATGAAGGGAAGTGTGGTGGATTTTTAAAGAGTTGGGATAGGTATGAATATTATCAAAATATATTCAACATTCTCAAAGAACTAATACATATATATCATACATGTGTATTTAACACATAGATACTAGGTTGATGCTTTTAATTACCTGCTAATATTTTGAAAGTACTATGAGGTACATTCATCCAAAAGGAACTGACCAGTTTGGTAGAACCTGAAAATTAGGGCTCTTACCATGATCTTCTGAGTCAGAATCAGTGAGACAATAAATACTTTAAAATAATATCCTAGAATTTTTATTTCTAGAGAGTAGTCTATAGATTTTTTCCCGAAATTAACTTGAGCTGAAAGATAACAATTTTATAAAATATTTCTTTAAACTCCAAGTAGAAATAGGAGTCCAAGACTTCCTTGTAAGATATCTAGGCTTAAATTAAGATTCCTGAACAGAGTACCTGCTATCAAGCTATTTAGGTTTGCAAATGCCTCATAGTTAGATAATTTATCTCCAGTTACCTCTGGGTTCTCCAAAGTTCAAGAATAGACTTTATTTATATCTCAAAAACACAATTCTATAAAGGTGTAAAATGGAAATCTGATAATTTACCCTATGGACGCACATAATGTACATACTCTAACAACTTTCTAACAATCATTGGATGTTAATTGTTAGGAAAAGGGGAAGTAAAAAGTGATTTTACTGTAGGCATTTGCATATCATTCATGTATCAATCACAGCCACTTTCAGGCAACCAACAAGATGCCATTTAACATGGAGTTGTGAAAGCGGCGAAACACATTTCCCCTGAAACCATATGAACGGGCTCTCTTTCATCATTGATCTTATTTCATTAATGGTTATACCTCACAATGACGAGGAAAGCCAGGCTTAAATTTACCAGCCTTAGACCCCTGTGGATTCTATACCAGAACAGCTATCTGTTTATCATCATGGCATTTACCAGCCTTCTTAAGCATCACATAGCCCAGATAAAAGGACTTAGCCATTACCCGATTAGCAAGGAAACATCGTGTAACAAGACGCACTAGATGTGATGTAACAAACTTAGCACAGAGCAACAGATCCTTGGAATAGAAACACTTCCAATAACCCAGGTCACATTCTGGAGGTAGTTTTTTACATGTTCCCTCACTTTATCCCTCAGAGTTTTAGACTCTGCTGTATCAGCTCCTTCCTCTCCAGTGCCTCTAATCATTTCACGTACACTTCTGTTTTCTGTGTTTGACCAAATGTCCCATCTGAATGTACTGTCTGGTGCATATTGCACTTCTGCTAATCTCATTCCTCTGTCTCTTTAGAGTTCATGTCAGCTACATTTCAAAGTATGCTCTTGACATTTCTTAAAAGCCAGTAAGACTGTTCCAACAACTAGAAAGCTGGATACCATTGGGGAAATTACTGTTACTATTTCATAGGTTTTTTTTTGTTTTGTTTTTTGTCAGGTAAAATCAACATTGTCAAACATTGGAAACATACAATTAACACTGGTATTGTATCTTTATGTTTCTATGTTTCCAATTAGGCTTTAGATTCCTTGAGAAAACATTTGCTGTCATATTCATATTTTGTATCCTTGACACATTAATGTCCAGTGTTTTGTATGATTCAAAAGCTAATTATCAAATGAATGATATAAACAAATGACTCACTTAAAAACATTAATACAATGAAACTGTAAAGAGTAATGGTCAGAATATTCTCCACAGTTGAGTGGAGAGTGTGATACGACTTTCTCACGTACTCTGGTGCCTCACATTTGACCATGTCCCCTGGAGGGGGAGACCTGGTGGCACACAGAGGAAGGACAGCAAGTAGCCAAGAAGAGACTTGATACCCTATGAGAATATATAGGGGGACGTAATCCCCCTCAGGAACAGTCATAGGGGAGGGGAATAATGGGAAAATGGGGGGGGAGGAATGGGAGGATACAAGGGATGGGATAAACATTGAGATGTAACAAGAATAAATTAATAAAAAAAAAGAGTGAATCATAAGTAGAAAGAATAAGTAAGTGCAGGATAAGGCATGTATGATAATGATTTTTATGGTAGAGTAAAAAAATTACCATATGAGCTATTGTAAAGTAACTAGAATAACTTAGCCTGATAAATGGCCAATTCAAGTCTATAGTCTTCCATCTAGCTCTTTATGTTGATAAGCATAGAAGCATTAAATAACACAAGTGAGAGGCCAGGAGGGTGAGTGTGGCTTGGTAACATCAGAGAAACTCAGGCAGCAATGAATGTTTATGTGTAGAGAAAAATTCCCAGAGCCCCCTGCCTATAGTTGTCACTTATGTCACCCCCACCTTATGAAAATTCCATTGTTGAAAATGTAAGGGGTTATATTGGAGGAAACAAATAAAATTAGTTTAACCCACAATCATTCAAACAAATATAATCTTATTAGAGAGTGCTGTGTTGGTACTTTTGTTTTGAACAGATAATCTGTAGTGCATTAATATAAACTAACAAATGAATCACATTGTAGAATGATGGGCAGTTTATAAATGAAGACTTGACATGTATATATTCAAATATAATTCCAACAAAACCATGATCTTTAATCACTAGAATAAGTCCTGCCTGTGCATTCCTTCTTATGGACGGTGCACTTGTTGCTGATATTTTCAAATAATATACATGAAATGTTTTCATAAAAATCAATTATCTTTTTTGAGGTAGGCTGGGTATTGCCAGGATTTAACCTGTCTTGTTGTCAAAGAATCTTTAAAACAATAAAAACATCTTTAAATGCCATATTCTGTAGGTCTCTAGGGTTTTTTTGAAGACCTTATCTAACTATTTTACCTTATATAACTAGAATCTTATCTATCTTTTAAAGACAGGATGTATATTCTTGTGATAAAAATAGACTAGTAAATGAGATGACCATGATTTGATCAATTAACAATTAGTTTGTATTACGTAATTATCTTAAACAGCCTGTAATACCACCTTTAAGGTATTGGAAGTCAACCTTGTATTATAATTGAGTTGTATGGGTAAAGTACCTCATATTACAGTAGAAGTATATATAATGTGTGTGAATCATGATTTTAAAATTGATTTCTATACCAATGTATCAAAATTAAACTTATTTTGTATCAATATACAAAATTCCCTACCAATGAATTAAAAATAACCTTATTTGTTAGTAACAAATAAGGCCTTAGGTTGAGGAGAAGATTTAATAATGTACTTCTTATCCTGCAATTCCTATATATTTCTGTATTTCCCCTTCTTTCTTTTCAACCTCTATCTCCATAACTATGAAAGAAAGATAAGGGGAACAGGAGACATCCCTGAGTCCAACCTCATTCTTTTTCTGAATAAGACCAATAATAACTTATAACCAATTCTTAATGAAAACAATCATCTGTAACCCAAGAGAACCAACAAAAAACTACCCATTTACCTTTTAGGGGAAATTGGGCATCATTTTCTTAGGAGTTTTCCGCCTGATTTGGCAAATAATATCTTGTAGGGGACCAAATAGAATTGGGGAAATGATTAAACAAGCCAGGAATAGCATTTTGTAGTCCTGTTTATAAATGTTGAGAAATTCCAGGACTCATAGAAGTCCTGTATGGTACAGTCTGAAATGCTGGACCAATTGGGATCAGATACTTTCTTCAAAGCTGTTCTAGAGCTATCCTGTTATGATGAGTAACAGCAACTGAAGCACTTGGGGCTGGAACATAACGAATGCAGGATGTCAGCATCCAGCAAGATGAGAGGAATGAATCCTGTCAGGTTTGATTCATTGTCATTGATTCATTCTTTTGTTCTGAAAACATATAATTTCTCACAAGCATTATGCAGTCCTAAAATTATAAACATATGAGGAGTGCATGATGCACAGAACAATTAAGGCTGGTTCTCTGCTCTTTGTATGAGCAGAAGAAAGACATCTGTAAACCTTCATTCATGCCATATAAAGAATGGAATCTAATAAGTTACAGGGACTCTGTGACCAATAAGAAGCCTTGTCCATGCATAGACACTGTCTCAGCCAGTCTCAAAGCTAACCCCATGTATTGGGATTAGCAATGTAAGTTACCTGTTTTTCCTGCAGTTTGAATTCTTCACATCCCAATTGTAGCCCCCTCCCTCATCATCTCTCAAACCCACCCTCCCTCCGTCCCTTATTTCCTCTCCCTCCCTCTCTCCCTCCCTCCCTCCCTCCCTCTCTCACCTTCCACTCAAAAAGGGGAGCCCTCCTTCCCTAACATCTGACTTCAGCCTGTCAAGTCTCATAGCATTTGTAGTCCTGTTTCTAAATGTTGAGAAATTCCAGGACTCATAGGAGTCCTGTGTGGTACAGTCTGAAATGCTGGACCAATTGGGACCAGCCACCCTGCCAGGCGGGAGGTGATCAATTTTAGGAAGCCAGAGTTCCTGTCAGAAGTAGTCCCTACTCTCCATATTGCGGGACCCACAAAGAGACTGTGCTGCCTATCTACCACATCTGAGGAGAAGGTCTAGGTCCACATCATACATGATTCTTGGTTGATGCATCAGTCTCTGTGGTTATCCCATATTAAGTGGCTAATCTCCGTTTATGAGTGGGTATATGACCATGCATGTCTTTCTGGGTCTGAGTTACCTCACTCAAGATGATTGCTTCTAGTTCCATCCATTTGCCTGAAAATTTCAAGATGTCTTTGTTTTTGCTAGCTGAATAGTATCCCATAGTGCAAATGTACCATAGTTTTTTTTATCCACTCTTTGGTTGAGGGGCATCTAGGTTGTTTCCAGATTCTGGCTATTACGAATAATGCTGCTATGAACATAGTTAATGTCCTTATTGTATGGTGGAGCATCTTTAGGGTATATGCCAAGGAGTGGTATGGCTGGGTCTTGAGGTAGAATTATTCCCAATTTCCTGAGATAGCACTAGATTGATTTACAAAGAGGGTTGTACAAGTTTGTACTTCCGCCAGCAATGGAGGCACGTTCCCCATTCTCCATATCCTCGCCAGCATGTCATAAAAATCATTTATAAATATTTTGTGAAGTAATGTTCATATTGTTCTATAGGCAGGGTGCACATTTGTACATTATCGTTTTTAAATGCTATCAGTATAAACATTTATCATTATCTATCTTTTAACCTAAAAGTATGCCATAGCATACTTGCTTGTTAGTAAGCACAGCTTACATCATTTATAGTAACAATAAAATATTTTACTTATGATGTATCTAAAAATCTCCTTTTGAAGAACAAAGAAAATATCTGTAATTTCACAATTCTTTTTAACCTTGAAAGTAGTGACCATTTGGAGGCTAACATACTTGTTTTCACACTAACCCAATTCAGTTATTTTCTGCAAGTTGACTCCCTGTCTGTTATGTGTAAATCTTGAATTAACTTTTGAAACTTCTGAAGGAGTTGGAGATCCTGTGAATTTCCTGTGATGATCTTTTTGCAACATATACCTCGCCTTTCCTACTGGACACCAGTTTTTCTCTCCCAGCCTGCTCTCACCTCAAGCATTTCTCTCCTGGATAAATCCCTGTAATCTCTTCTTTACAGGAACGTAAAAGCAATTCTAATTTTTCCTCTCCTGTATGATTCCTCTAAGTAAGTTTCTCCCAAACTTTCTTCTTTCACTAGCCTCTTACAATAATTTGCAAAGTGAAGAACTGGATAACCAGATAGATCCCTGAGCCCAACTCCCTCATTTTTCCTCCTCCGGCCTTCTGAATACACAGAATTTCTGCTACCTTTTCTTCAGGAAACAATATATCCTGTTTGGATATTACACCTGTTGTCTCATCACCCGTAAGGGCATTTTTTTTATCCCTTTGCAGATAACTTCACCTTTCTGGTGATTCAGACCTTGACTTCAACCCTTTAGACAGAAATTGCTTAATATTTCATAAGAATACTTTTAATTGTCTCATATTCTATCTCAGTTGAACACATGATCATGTGAAGTTGTTTATTTACATATTTATTTATTATTTATTTCATGTATTATTGTTTCCCACTTGGTCCTCATTCCACAAAGAACCTTTTTGTTAATTGGTTAATTTAATTTAATTTTTTATGATTTTTATTAAATATTTTTACCTATATATTTATATTATTACATATATATACAATAAACTACCTGCAGCAAGAAGAACCATGAAACAATCAGGAATTTTATATATGTTACATTCGTAGTGTTTTGGCAGCCTTGAAGAATACATTTTTCCTATCTTCGTGAGTCTAAGATTCTGAATATAAACCAGTATCTATCACATCTTGTCATTATCAACTTGAACATCTATCTAGACATAAAAACATCTTAACCTCTAAACAACTAAGCTTAATTGTAAAACTAAACTATCATGAGACAGATTAATTCCTGGCAACACCCAGCCTAGTTCAAAGAAGATGATGAACATCAAAGAAGATCCTTATGGAAATGGCTTCAAATGTGGCAAACTAGCCACTGAACAAAGTGTCCTTGTTTCTGACACATACAGCATTCTGCCTAAAAATGGGCAAGTTTGGATGCAGGCAAAGTTGATGGCCAAACTCTGCCAAGACAGGGTAAGTAAGCCCTCAATAGTTCCTGCCTCACAAATATGTCTGTCAGATATATTTGGCCAGAAAGCTGGAGACGATGCTCCAATGTTATAGAGAGTTTTGGGTGACTGTTCAGGCAGCAAACTGTCTCTGTCATCTTCTCATTTGGGAAGCTGCTAACCTGCACTCCCTATATACTCAGGTAATCAAGTTTATTTCTTCTTCTGGGGTTGAAGACTACAAAGAACCTTTTAAGGCCTACATTCCTCAGAGAACCTGGAAGATCTTGAAATCTCAATATTTTAAAACAAAATTCATAAGTTTATTTATAGTGTTTCTTCTTAGGATCAAGAAGGTGTGAAGGATCTAGGACTGAAATGCAAATATTCATTACCAACAAGTTATAACAATGGACTAAAAGTATCTTATGATGAACATTATCCATGAAAGATTATGTAAATAGTTAAGTGGCTAATTTTTATTTTACTTTCTGAAGCTTTTGTAGTTGGGTCTTCTTTTCTATCCTTCTGCTCCTTCCTGTTTAGTACTTTTCCAAATTACCGGGCATTAAGGGCATGGATAAGAAGCTGTGGTTTATGCATACCAATGATGCTCTGGTTTGCTGGGAACAGCTCTGTGTCAACCTACATGTGAGGAAGACTGTGTTTTGCCCCATGGTACTGTGGAGGTCTGTACTCTGCAGTGTTGCTCATGGCTTGTAAAAAAGCTTGGGGGTCATTCTTCATAAGTATTAAGAGTTTTCTTCTTGAGATGTTTGTGAAAACCAGTGAGGGGAGTTTTATAATTCCTATTTTTCTCTCTAAAATTACTACATTACACCCATGCTCTCATGGAGACAAAATGATTGTAAGAGCCAGAGGCAATGAATGATTCCAAGGAAACAGCATTTTCCAGACACAAAAGAGCTGACACATATGCACTCCAAGAGACGTGAAAGCACATACAAGGCATGAACAAGTTCAAACCAGAAAAAAAAAAATCCCAGCACGTGGAAGGGCAAGTAGACACAACGTCCTACTCCTAAGCAAGAAGTATTTTTAGTTGATACCTCCCAGGATAGATAAATTAATATCCCTACAATGAAGTGCCACTGGGTTTAGCAAGCACACTTCAGGCCAGGGCCCCTGCTCAGGAGAAGCTGGCCAACACAAAACGGACTCAATGCGTGTGTGTGTGTGTGTGTGTGTGTGTGTGTGTGTGTGTGTACAGTTTTTGTTATTTTTTGGTTTTGGTGGGTTTTTTTTTTTGTGTCTTATTGTTTGTTTGAATTTTTAAATTTATTTTTTAACCTGAAGTTGGATTAGAAGAGGGGTAGGGTAGATCTGGGAGGATCTGGGCAGAAGAAAGAATATAATCAAAATATATTGTACAAAAATATTTTTTAATTAATTAAAAAGACGATAAGCAATTCCAAGGCTTGAGACATGTCATATATTATGGGTACCAGAAAAATTCATTGAATTAAGCACATTGCAATCTGTTATTTCTTGTCATTCACATTTTAATGATCAACCAGGCATGCTGCTTTCCATATTGTGTGTTATTATCAATCATTACTCTATCATATCATCAATAAACTAGTCTAAGAACTGTTCCACAGATGGATCTAGAGGGCTTGGTTACTAATGTGTGACTAACTTCTTTTGCTTTGCTCCCACATGAATGATGTAAATGCCACAAAGACACCCAACCTAGTGTGGTGCCTTGATAGGCAGTTTTTCTTTGGTTTATCAGAGGCCCTGAGTTTGGGTACAGCTCCAACCCAGGGAGTAACTCATCCTAGCATCTATTAAGCTATGAGATGTGTGTCCTTGTCTCACTTTCTCGCTTGAAGGCATCCATTTATGCTTATTTCTATCCTTCAATTGATGGATGGATGCAGGGACTGATATACGTCATTTGTTTTTCCATCCATTCCCTCTGTAGCAGTCATGGATTCACTTCTGGTGCCAGATTGAGTCCAGGGCGATTTTAAACTCTAATAAAGCAAGGAAAATCTCTCCTCCCAGTTGGATTTTTCCTACATATTTGCTAATATGCAGCAATCTGGGGAGAGATGAAGTTTGTGGCTCATTTTCAAGGGAGGAATCCAATTTGGATTTATGGATGTTGCTGTCACTGGAGCGACGTTGCTTTATTCTTTCACCAAGGATGCAGCGTCAGGGTTTACTGCTGGTGCAGCTAATGTAGATCTCTCTGGCTGTTTGGGTTGAGAGCATTTCTGTTTTTATGTATTGGAGTAATTACCCCTCCTGACCATATCTCAGGAAGTGTCTGGATTGGAGGATTAGGATAAACATCTTCAGTCAGGCTTTCTGAGTGTGATCAATGTGGGGTGTTAGCATCTCATTTGATGTGTTTTTATCAAGGCTATGGGGTTTCCTAACTCTCCTTTTGAAGGAACTCTCTTTCATTTCTCGAATCACCAGGGCTTGGCTTAAAAGACTGAGACAATCTTAAAGATACTTTTGCAAACAATTTCTGTGTTTGAGGTTTAGCTTAATCTCTGTTTCTGCCAGAATCTTATCCCTAAGTACATACAGGTGGGTATGAACTCTCTTTCACATACCATTTCCCCACTAAAAGTACTGTTCACAAAGAATCTAAAGCCCACTGCTTGTTTAATACAGCATTTGTGTTGTAGAAATTTTTGAAAATAGACCATTTTTAAGAGCAGTTTGAAGTTCATGACAAAAATTTTGCAGAAGGAGCAACACCCCTATATCTCCTGTCTCCATATATGAATAGCATCCAACATCATAAAAATTTTCTACAAAAGTATATCTGGTAGGAATGATGGAATTCCAGTAAAACACAATTACTATACAAAGTGCAATTTCTATTAGGGTTCATTGTTGGTTTGAACGTTAAATTGTTTGCACAATATGTAGTGAGATGTATCTGTTATTGTCATAGTTTCATTTGGAATTGTCTTATTATCCCAAACGTCCCCACTCTACCAAATCATCTCTTTCTGGCAAGCATTGGCATTCTACAGATGCTATAGATTAGCCTTTTTTAGAATGACATCCAAGTGGAAGTAAATAGCAGATAGGCTTTGCCAAGTGGTTTACTTGACTCAGTAATATTCAACATTCCTTAATGTTCTCTCCATCTCTTTTGATGAATTGTTACAACACTTTCTTTTAGCCCTGAGTCATATTCTGTTGTCTGAATATATCACAGTAACCCTTGATCTACTGAAGGGGCTTTTGCTTCTGTCTGAGTCTCAAAAATTATAGGTCTAGCTTGTATATGTTAGTTTTTCTTGCACTTCCTCTTAAAAAGACTATGTTTGCTCCATTGACAAGGAAAGAACAGATTTGCATGGATGCTTTACAGAAAGCACTTAACAGTTAGCTCAGACCATCTACAGCAGTTGATATAACTTGGGTGATGAGTCATCCTGTGTGTGGTTAAAGCCACCTCAAGTGAATGCTTTTTAATACAGCCTTCACATAAGCTGGAACCCTGTCTGTAAGACTTTGAGGGTGTCCACTGCATTGAGAAAATGCATTTAGCTACTCAGCTAAATTATTTTGTCATAAGATTGAAGGACAGTCAGTTTGATTTTAAAAGTGGTCCAGATGAATGCAACCAAGTACAAGTTTCTGTTGAAATCATCTTTGATTCATATGTTTTTTCCCTCTATGCATCATAAGATACACCCGTACCCATATGTGCAATGCATGCATCTCATGCCAAACCAAATCCATGGTGACATCACCTTAGGCTCTGAGTAATGTAGTGAGGATGGAATTAGAATTGGCCATGATATGATTCCATGTAAGTACATTAGCAATGCTTACTTAATCTCATGGCATCAAGCCACTCTCTGGAGTTAAAGTTATGTTAGCTTTGTGACTTACATTATGAAGAAACTTTAATCTTCAGAGAAAGCTACAATTTGAGTTATTGATTACTATATTGATTATATCTTTGTTGCTTTTCTGAAGCTATTCTAAGGTAACTAGAAATATTTAAACACTATATGAGATCCCATTACTGTACTGTGATAGTCATTACACATTGATTATGGTGTTTCTGTTAACATCAAACCAGACTTCAAAATCCTTAGCAAGGTGCACTAAGAAGATAAAGCAAATCAACTGAAGGATTGCTTTCCATTCACAAGGCCAGGCTGCCAAAAAAGTAAAAGTATAGAGTCTCATATATAACCCTTAGCCAAAGAGCATTTGCTATCTCAGGATTATAAAGTAGCATGACAGCTACTATGGGTTGCAGGCAACACAAATCTAGAATCACCTGGGAAAAAAGTATCAGGAAATATCTATAAAAGATGGTCTGGATTATTTTAGCTTCTGGGAAGACACACCGTAACAGAGATTGCATTGAATGGAGTGAGCTACTGCCACATAAGCATTCTTTCATCTCTTCCTCCTGACTAGACACAATGTGACCAAATGCCTCCTGCTCCTACAACCAGCTTGCCTCCTTTACCAGGATGGATTATCCCTTTGAATTGAGAGCCAAAGAAATGTTTCGTTCCTTATATTGCTTTAATTAGAGTACATTGTTACAGCAACATGTAAAGTTACTAATATATATACTAATTATCAATAAAAGTTCTTATTTAAAATACTACTTTATTTTCTAGTATTCTCATAGCTTGACATCATATAATGTATTCTTTTACTACACTGCATAAAAATCCTAGCACTATGGGATCCATTGTAGTATATTTAATGAAACAGAAGTAATTGAGCAATCAATTGATATTATGTTGATATTATGTACGTAAATGATAAATGTTGTGCAAAGAAAAAATTTTATACCAAAAGCTAAAAAATTTGTGTTCTATTCCTCAATACACTTGTAAATACTTAGGCTGGGACACAAGTGCTCAACTTCTCTGGATGGTAGTTTCCTTATTAAAAAGTGTGAGTAAGAACAAACTTCTTTCTTTAGTAGAAAGAGAAGCATTAGTTTAAGAGACAGGAATGACTAGGTGGGTTCACAAGTAGGTTCATGCTCAGAGATTCTGAAAGGACTACAGAGTGAGAAGTAACTTTCAAGATGAAATCTCCTTTTCTGTTCTTCCAGTTCAAAACTTATTTTTTAAAATATTTTACAAAATATATTTTGATCATATTCTTTCCCCTCTTCCAATTCTTTCCAGCTTTTCTTTCATGCCCCTATTAACTCAACTTCATATCCATTTTTTTTCTTAAAGAAAGTACAAAACAAATAAAAAATTCAACAAACAGAAAACAATCAAACCAACAAAAAATCCAAAACAAAACAGCCTATTTTGTCTTATTCAACTATAGTTGAGCATGAGGCCTAACTGGGAAAGGGTTTGATAGATTTAGTATCACTTCATTTAAGAAAAGTATTTTCTTAACAGAGTGCTTGACAGAGCACTTCTCCCAAGTGCTATCAAGCACAAGTAACTTCTCAGCCAAGGGTGGGACATTGTACCTACTCCTGTCTATGTGAAGGGATTTTATCAGGTGTCAGTTTGTTAAATTCTTGTGCATGGTGCCATAGTCTCTGCAAGTTCATTGTTTAACCTCCCTATCTCCTACATTTGTTTCCTAATTTTCTCAGACTCAAGTCCACTTTTCATGTAGAGGCATCGCGCTCAGAAATGCTCAATGTAGCTGAGCATGGTGGCACACGCCTTTAGTCTCAGCACTCTGGAGGCTGAGGCAGGTGGAGCTCTTTGAGTTTGAAGCCAGCCTGGTCTACAAATTAAGTCCAGGACAGCCAGGAATACACAGAGAAATCCTATATCAGAAAAAAAACTGCAAAAGGGGAAAAAATGCTCAATGTACCTTTCCACCAACATACACATCCTTTAGTGAGAAGATTAACAAAATTCCCAGGAGTTATTTATTTCTTAAAAATTAACTATCCTAATGTACTTTAATTGATGGAGAGCGAAAATGTGTGGTACAACAGAGTATTAATCAGATATAAAGACAAATTAAATTATGGAATTTTCAAGTAAACGTATGAAAATACAAGTACAATACGGAGTGAAGTAACCCAGATCCAGAAAGACAAATGGTGTGTGTTCTTTCTAACTTGTGTATCTTACATCAGAATCTTTAGATGTGAGTGCATAACCTAGATTATCTGAAGATAGCAAGAAAGTAAAAAGGCTTCATGGTAAGGCTGGGGTGGCAAGACAGGAGCAGTAAAAAGGCAAATAGTAGATCACAATTGCTATTAAGGGGGAAATGGGAAAACTATGTAGGGGAGACTCAGCTGGGTTGGGAGGGGGGCAATTTTATCCTGGGTGTCACCAACAGCCATCTAATTGGACTTCACACTCAATCAGTATAAGGGAAGTCATGCTTGGTACTGTGACATTAACCAAATACCCATAGCTGGTGAGGCCATGGAACCAGAGAAGGGCCTGTACCTGCTGCTTCCCTAACCCAATATCATTCGTAGCTGCATGTAAATACTTATTCTTATAGGTACAGATAAGTGTTGCCCTCACCCTTCAACAATGAAACTTCTTGCAGCAGATGGAAAACATTACTGAAAGCTACAACTGGTCAAACTGCAGAGGTAGAGATCAACTGAACATGGAGTATCGTATCTGTCCTCAGCTAACACATTGACAACACAACTCCTACACTTTAGGCTCAGGGAATATTACAGAAAATTGGGTGAAAAGATTGTGTGAACCAGAGGACCAAGGTATCTACTGTGAGATGGTCTCTTAAAAAATATATCTATATCTATATTTATCTATCTATCTCTCTCTCTCTCTCTCTCTCTCTATATATATATATATATATATATATAGAGAGAGAGAGAGAGAGAGAGAGAGAGGGCGGGGAGGCAAAATGGGTATAGGTAGGAGGAAGGGTAGCTCTGGATGATGTTGGAGGGAAGGGAGAACACTGGAGTATGAATGGGATCAAGATACAGTATATTAACTTTTCCAGGAATTAATAAAATATTATATAGAAATTAGCTCAGTTTTATTCACTACCAAAATTGCTTTTGCAGACCTGGCAGTTCTACTGGCTAAACCACACCTTTTCCTTTTCCTTTTCCGTGGGACCTTTCCATTTGCTATTCATACTCCCAGAATCTCCTTCACAGAAGCTCATCAATTTTGCCTTTGAAATTCTCTACTGCATTGCCAAATACTCTCCCTGCAGTGCATCTCTGTGAAAGAAATTATGAAACTTTAAAATGTATGTATATCTGTATGTCTCTCCCTATTGCTTATGAGAAGACATGACTGAAATTTACCTGGCTTGTCCTAAAGGTATATACTAGCAATATTCCTCTAAGATTCTAAGACCATCTATGCTCCCATTGCAAGCAAGTTCCAGGATGCTCTTCAATGACATCTTACCCTTTATTACTACAAAAACTAATATGTATGCATTTCAAGTAAAAAAAAATCTCTAGAGGATCTCTCTAAAGTTTTTATGCTTTCTTTTTAAAGAAGTGATGGATATCAAAAAGGAGGATGAAAAAAAAAAGCTATAGGTCTTGTGATGTTAATTATTTTTAAAGGAGAATAGATTATCATATTTTAAGACTAAAATCGTAATGCTCCTCCATGTTATTGTTCTTATTGTCTGCATATACTACCAGGGAACCTGTGGCCACAATGCTTCAAGCTTGTCTCCTGGTCTTTAGGTCTTTATAAAAAAGCTGATGTCAACAAGTACTTGATCGTCAGTTGACAAATCTCAAAGAAAAATACTTTCAAAGTCTGCCATTTTTGCATGACTTTCCTTATATTCAAATTTTCTTTCAGACCCCATCTTCATGTAGGTATGGATTTGTGATTCTGGGGGTACAATTTTCATATTTTACAGTAAATAATATCACAAGTTCAAAGCATTAATTAGCAACTACTTATAATGGTGTAAATGCTTGGCAAAATAATAGACATGACTTCTTCATCTCTTTATCCTCTTACAAGGCAGATCTTCATTAATAGTAAGCTCAATAGTAGACTTTTCTAAGTCTGGTTCAGTCATTTACTTGGCCAATGTGCTGGCCACAGCAAACAATTACCTGTCATCAAGTTTTCCAGATGTTTGCACAGCGGGTTCAGTGTTTTTAAACTATCTAAGTGACGGCCCCAAATGACAAAATGTTCATTTTCAAAATTCAAGCTGATTACGAATTACCTGCCAAATACAGTGTACCAGGGGAGAATGAAGGAATTAGAAGTTTTTTCCAATGAGAATAAGTGAGTAAGATAAAATATAAATGAGCCAAACTATTCTGCATCCAGGAGGAACACAGAAGGAATTGCAAATAACAGTAACTTACTAAAAGCTGTTTTATTAATGTATATGACTTATGTTCTAAAAACTGGTACTTCCCTTTTTTATGTGACTCAGGTTTCTACATTTTATTGAAAAGAATAATGACTAAGAATGACAAGAATCATCTCTAGTATGAATACAATTTTTCTCTTAATCATTATCCACATGGACTAAGGTTTAATATACTGAAGGAATACTGCCTGATGGAGACATAAAAACATTGCTAGTTCCCTCTTTGTTACATGGTGGCTATGTGGTCTACCACTGGTAGCTAACCGTTTTCACCTATCACATGTACATAGTAAATATGAAGTTGCTTCCTCATCTATAAGGTGGAAATAATATAAAATCGGTTTGAAAATTAACTATGTGGAAATAAGGACACAAATGTGCTTTTGTAAACTCTGAAGTACCATCAGTATATACTTAGAGCACAGGAATATTGCCTTGCACTAACATTACCGCATAGTAAACATTTTCTTACAGTGCATTTGCTACTATGTGCGTGCCATATATTAGCCACCACATTTTAAATACTTGCTACTTACTAGGTGTTGGGTCACACTGTCTTACTGTCTACAAACCTCTTAACTTTTAAAGGTGGGTGATAATGCCTCCACTTTATAGAGAAGAACTGTGAGTGCTATGGAGGAGAAGGCAAGGAACAAAGTTAAGGCATTGTTAGTTAGCTTTGTTTGGACGGGAATGAAAGCAAAGCGAGTGATTCTAGAGACATAGCCTCAATCTCCGAGCTATAGAACTCTCAGCACACTGTCCATGTCACTTTGGTGCAACACATTTGGAGCATTGATGTAAAACTGTCATTGGATGCAGATAAATGGAGGCATACAAAGTGAGCAGCCTGGTGATGACTTAAAAAAGACATCTTTTTTTTTAATGGAAAGAAGCTCACACACTGGTCATTTTGAATTCCAGGTATGAAGGCAATGGATAGTCACAGTTGAGAATCCCACTTTTCAAAAGTTCTTAAGGGATGGACATTTGCCTTCAAGATAGCCATACAACTTCTCCCATAGCACCATAGCAATGTATATTATGTTAATCATAATCCAATCACATGATAACTTGGCTGTTTATATTTCCGACTATCAACTGGCAAAAAAAAAATTTAAATTACAACATTTCAGAACCAAGAATAAAAGATGCATGACAATATTAGAAGAAATGAACCCTGCAAATTTTCTTGATATTACCTTGACAAACTTTGGACACTTGAGAGAAAAATCTGAGATCAGGCAGACCACAGAGCCAAGATTTGCTCCCTAGGGCAAAAGAGAACCATCTAGACTTTCCATCTTTAAAATTATAATCAGCAGCAGGAAGTAAAGCAATATTCATGGCCCCTTATAGAAATATAAAGGCTTTTTTTTTATAGAATTCACAGCAGCAAATGTTATCTTGATGCTTGAGAAAACCATTTTCATTATCAGTTGCTTTTCCCCCAATTGATTATGACTTTTCCTTTAAAAATGCATTTAGGCAAAATTTCTCTATGCTTGATTTAGCTCAAGGGAAATGTTTCTGAGTGAGAAGGGTGAGACTACTCTGAACTGACTTCTGCTGCTGCCTTTCAGTTACGCACCCATGGCCAAATAGACCACACTTTGTTGAAATTGCTATTTAGCTCTTATTGTTTAGAAAAATAATAACAATAAAAAATCCAGTTGTATGGCATCCCTTCCATTATTATACAAGCTAATGAATGATCCCAAGCCTAGGCTTGAGTATGGGGGTTCAGCGAGGGAGAGAGAGACGGAGATGGAGAGAGACAAAGAGACACATAAAGTTGTGAGGTTTTGAGCTGCAGAACAGAGAGTGCTCTGAAAGTCAGAACCTTTTTTTTTTTTTTTTTTTTACATAATGGCACTGGGCTCAAGCCTCCACAGAGAATTGATGACCCACTGAGTCACAAAAGAATCTTTCTAAATGAGCAGAGAAAACCACTAGAATTAAGACTGATAGAGTTAAGAATGATGGCCCGGTGGTGCCACTTCAGATGAAATAGGAATGTATTTATATGTCAGTTATAGCCAAAGATTTGTCTTGTAATGGGAAGAGGTTAAGAGATAGGAAGCATTTTAAATGAATCAAAGCTCTTTAAGATTCTTCATTAAAATATTACATAGGTGAGACAACCGAGGCTATGCTCATTAGTCTGAACAGAGATCTATGCCATGATGGGAAAGACTAAGTTCTGATTGAGCAAAGCATGGGATTTAAAAGTCTAGCACAAAACAGGCTTTCTGCTTCAGAGAAATGAAAAGACAAATAAGTTTAGGACTACATTTTGATTTTGCCGATGTAAGGGACCCCTGAATTTAAATTTCAATATATAAATCCCAATTTTACCATGTAAAATTAATAATGGATTTTTCAAAAGCCAAACCCTCTCCAGCCTCTGCTGTAATTCTCTTAAGAAAGCATTAAATGAAAGCATTTCACTTTAGTTGAAAATCAATGGCACTTCAGTGAAGCATGAGTCTCCCAAGCATTATGGAGTCAAGAATTATACAGTTCCACTGGCAAGACACGGAGCCCTGGGTTGGTGGTAATAACTTTGTACAACATAAGAATCTTAGAAAAATCATGCACAATAAAGAATTTGTAATCCAGAGTGAACATGCTCAAATTCTCTTTGAAATGTCAATACAAGTGTTTCAAACCATAGCGATGACGGAGTACTAATACAAGTAAAGTCTGGGATAAGTAGAGATAATGTTTATTTACTGCTTACTTTAGGATACACACATTCTAAATATTTTATATGCATCATCTCATTGGATCATTTTTAAGAGAATGCTGTCATTGGATGTTATTATCCTTTTTCTAGAGAGGAATCCACAAAGAAAAGAATGCATGGAGAAATATTTGAAAGAGATTAAAATATTTCATTGCACATTAACCTACAGACACTCAGGGAAAAAATGAGTCAAAAGGTTTCGTAAGTTTCTCATGCTTGGGTCCATCTTTTGAATCTATGCATACTTGTAAACTTGCATTCTTCCACTATTGAGGCTCTGAAGATGACCAGGAATTGGTCCCCTCCAGAAACTCATGCCTGGCTATGGAAGTGAAAGATGCTAAGAATCTACATCTTGTCTGTGACAGTTCCTGGTCAGCTCTGTAGCACAGAAGAGCTTAAGGCTGTGAGTAATCAAAGGAGAGGAACCAGTTCTTTGAACTGAAGAAAGAAGGATCAAGGATATCTCTTTCAAAACTGAAAAAATTCAACTGGATTTCAAAGATGAGTAGGCTGTTACTAGACAGAGATATGAGTCCCACAGGAAATTCTGATGTGTGGTGCCCTTGAGCATAGCTATAAGTATAAAATTCTGAGGTTCTGTAATTTTCTAAGTATGAATGAACCTTCAGTTGGGAAGGATTAGATTTTAGGAAACCCTCGCTGCCATTCTGAGTTTAAACTCTGATGTTCAGTGGCAAGCTTTGGAACTGAAGTATTATATAGACAGAGTTCTCTTTGGAGTCACAGTACAACTTTATTAAACACATTTATCCAACTTTGAACTCCACTCATGAGCAATTATTGCATTCTCACCACATGCTATGACTTATACTAGGTGATAGGAATTATTGAGTACGATTGACTCTGTTTTCAAAGAATTTATAATCAAGAAGATTCATTCTTTATCAGAGTGAAAGTTTCTTTCGGCAGCACACATAGACCACCACAGAAAGCCACGGCCAGCCATTGAGATCCTGTGTTCAATTAATAAATCCACAACAGAATCCACACACATAAGACTCATGAGACATCACAAAAGAGGAATGAAAAGATTGTAATGGCTAGGGGACTAGGATATTGGCTACAGGATAGTGCTCTCTATATATGTCACAGACAATTTCACCCATTAAATCTTAAGATTGTGGCAGCCTAAACTAGAGGTGCTCTTAGCTGACAATTGAGGACAGCAGTTGACATGCCAATGTGGATGGGGAAAATCTTGCAAGGCCCACTCCTGTATGAAGAGCTATAGATGGTTAATTAGCTACAAGGAGAGGGAAAATTAGTCTTCTCCAATGATGAGTTCCTAAATAATAAAATCCCAAATTGTTGTAAGCCTTAAACAGTTATGCATATGAACCGCATGAACTGGACATATATATGTTTATACATACCAATGACATATATGATTTTAATTATAATATATAATCATTTTTATAAAAATAATACATAAACAAAATGTTAGTTATATATAAAATATAGTGATAATTATTTGTATATAAAATTGACTATAAAACTTATATAACATATGTAAATACATAAAGTAATATGTAAATATATAATATATATGTAACAATAATATTTTAAAAAGAAAAGGCCATGACTTTGAGAAGAAATTGGGGGAAATGGAATTCACAGGATGAGCTAGAGGGGACAGGGACAGGGTGTAGAGGAAATTATGTAAATACAGTGTTAATGTATGAAGTTCTCAAAATATAATAAAATAAATGTAAAAAAAAAACCACATAACTGGTAAAACTGCAGAGGAGTGCTTAGCCATAAGTGACACATTTACATCATAGCCCTAGTCCTCAAGCTCAGGAAACATCACAGAAGAGGGAAAATTAATAAAGAGCTTAGTGGGATAACATTCTGAGGATATTTAATGCAGTGTTACCTACACAGGCTCTAATCTTAGTTATTTACACAGACTAACTAGTTCTTTCACTGTGAATCTTGGCTCAATATCCATCAGATACCAGAAAAACAAAAGAAGACTATATATAAGGATGTTTTTTAAAAAATATTTTATTATGTTTATTTTTTAACATATACATATATGTTGTTACACATGAGTAAAATCAACTACATACAGCAGGAAGAACCATGAGACAAACAGGACTTATATAAATGTTACATTCATAGTGATTTGGCTGTTTGTGTTAAGGGGGAAAAATACCTATTGCAATTAAATAGCTCTCTACATACACAACTGGAGATCACATGATTTGGGCTTTTTAAATAATTTCCCAAACTCTTTATGATTTAGACAAGCCTGAAGTGAACACATTGTTCATCTCTTCCAGTATTCATTTTTTTCACTAAGTCATTCAGTATTTGACAGCACCATAGGCCTTGCCATGTTTGTCTGCCATGGTAGATTCTTGTTGTCTAATCCTTTAATAGTAATGAATCATTTTTTCTATAAATGTTTGCCTTCATGTTTTCATATACCACATGAAAGCACTTTTATACCTTCCTTCTATGAGTTATAACAATGTCCCCAATTAGACTGCTGTATTCTGAAAGGAGGAGCTGTGCCAATGACTAGGGAGCAATGGGATTTTGTTAATGTTTTTGAATGGATGACTCATGACAGATGACTCTTCCTGTTCTCAAGTATCTTATCATCCAAAAATGTAACTCAAACATGCATAGTTAATTAGAGTATTTTTCACTATCCAAAATTTAAGGTGTATCTTTTCATTTGTGTTTAGTATGATAGTACAACAAGTTTATTATGATGCCAAAAGATTACTCCTAATGAGTTCCATATAATGTCAAGAGTTTGAAATGTATTTTTTAAATTCTATATTAGCAGAAGATTGACTTTTAACTCTTCAAACATAATGATTGATTACTTTCTCTTGAAGTTCAGGTAAAACAGAGATCTGGGGACCCATGTAAGAAAGTAACTGAACAGGAACTTTATAGAATGCCTGCAATCAACATTAATCCACGAGCAAATGAAAAGTATGAACTTATCTTTGCAAATAAGTAAAGCATAAATTTGCCTTTGCAAATAAATAATTATGCATTATAGTTCATCTTTGAGTGATCTCATTTGAAGATTGTTTCTCTGGTTTACTACTAAATTTCCCTATTCTTCTTCCTCCTCTTCTTTCTTTTTTTTTTTTTTTTTTTTTTTTTTTTTTTTTTTTTTTTTTATTAATTTATTCTTGTTACATCTCAATGTTTATCCCATCCCTTGTATCCTCCCATTCCTCCCCCCCCCCATTTTCCCATTATTCCCCTCCCCTATGACTGTTCCTGAGGGTGATTACGTCCCTCTATATATTCTCATAGGGTATCAAGTCTCTTCTTGGCTACTTGCTGTCCTTCCTCTGAGTGCCACCAGGTCTCCCCCTCCAGGGGACATGGTCAAATGTGAGGCACCAGAGTATGTGAGAAAGTCGTATCACACTCTCCACTCAACTGTGGAGAATATTCTGACCATTGGCTAGATCTGGGAAGGGGTTTAAAGTTTACCTCCTGTATTGTCCTTGGCTGGTGCCTTAGTTTGAGCGGGACCCCTGGGCCCAAATCTGCCTATCATATTGTTCTACTTGTAGATTTCTAGGACCCTCTGGATCCTTTTATTTTGCTGTTCTCCCATGCGTCTCTCATTTAGAGTCCCAATAGGATGCCTTCCCCTCTGTCCCAGTTTCCTGGTAAGTGAAGGCTTTCGTGGGACATGCCCCTTGGGCTAGTATGCAGATATAAGTGAGTATATACCCTTTGATTCTTTCTGCTTCTGGGTTAACTCACTCATTATGATCATTTCTAGCTCAATCCATTTATCCACAAATTTCGGGAATTCCTTGTTTTTAATAGCTGAGTAGTATTCCATAGTGTATATGTACCACAGTTTCTTTATCCACTCTTCTACTGAGGGACACTTAGGCTGTTTCCATGTTCTGGCTATTATGAATAAGGCTGCTATGAACATGGTTGAGCAAATTTTCTTGTTGTGTGCTGGAGCATCTTCTGGGTATATTCCAAGGAGTGGAATAGCTGGGTCTTGAGGAAGCCCTATTCCCATTTTTCTGAGATAGCACCAGATAGATTTCCAAAGTGGCTGTACTAGTTTGCATTCCCACCAGCAATGAAGGAGTGTTCCTCTCTCCCCACATCCTCGCCAGCATGTGGTGTCGCTTGAATTTTTGATCTTAGCCATTCTGATGGGTGTAAGATGGAATCTCAGAGTTGTTTTGATTTGCATTTCCCTGATGACTAAGGAGGGTGAGCATTTCTTTAAGTGTTTCTCAGCCATTTGATACTCCTCTGTTGAGAATTCTCTGTTTAGTTCCAAGCCCCATTTCTCAATTGGGTTATTCGGTTTGGTGGTGTTTAATTTCTTGAGTTCTTTATATATTTTGGATATTAGACCTTTGTCAGATGTCGGGTTGGTGAAGATTTTTTCCCAGTCTGTAGGCTGTCGCTTTGTTCTCTTGACAGTGTCTCCTGCCTTACAGAAGCTTCTCAGCCTCATGAGGTCCCATTTATTAATGGTTGACATTAAGGCCTGGGCTGTTGGTGTTCTGTTCAGGAAGTTGTCTCCTGTGCCAATATGTTCCAGGCTCTTTCCCACTTTTTCTTCTAAGTGAGTTAGTGTCTCTGGTTTTATGTTGAGGTCTTTAATCCACTTGGATTTTGGACACAGTGTACAGTTTGAAACCTCCTCTTCTTTCTATACAGTAGGAAGAGGTGTCTTGTTGATTGTCCCATGCTCTGAACTCTGACCTGAGTAGTCAGTCAAAACAGAGTTAAAAATTTCAAAATTTATCTATCTTAGTTATTGTCGCTTCATGTCTTATTTCGGAAAAAAGTGAAAACTTTAATTTTCTTTGCACTATTGGAGAAGCTACTCTTCAAATTCTTTTAGATTAAAAGAGTTAAACTATACCAAAGGTTCTTTTCTCCCCCCTTTAAAATCAAGATGCCATTCTATGCCACTCTAGAAGCCAGGAATCACCAGATGGAAGATAGAATATATGTTGTTATAGCAGCTTAGGCAATAATCAAATGAGGAGTGCTTAGTTTTATAATCAATATTCAGTGATTTAAATCAAATCACAACCTTATTTCACAGAATGAGTCTTCTTATCTTCTAGATAACGGGCTTAGAACTGACATATAGTTTCTCAGCGTTGACCATTAGAGATTTTTGAAATTATCAGAATTTTTCCCCTTCTTCTGTGTTTTGAGATGTGTTAGAGGATGAGCAATGCTTTAGTCTTAGAACCAATACTCAGGCAGCAGTACATGGAACTACTTAGAATGCCTTTGACGGTATATCCAGGTACTGTCTGTGCCTCTTGTACAAATTCAGAATTTGAATACCAAGAGTCCTCTAGTTTCCTATTCTGCCAAGCCCTCATTTGTTCTTGCAAAGTGGTTTGTTGCTTTTCTCTTCTCTATTTTTCTGAGTCTTTCCATTTTCCTGTCACATTTTTCTCTGAAATTATTTCTATATCATGCAAACTTTAGGTTTGGGTGCTGTTTCTTCCTTCCCCCGATCCCAGAACTAAGTTCATACTTAATATTTAAGAAGCATCTCTGGGTTCATATCTCTCAGAGGAAGCCAACAACACTCACCAGTGCCCAGCAATGGGTTCTTTCAGGCTCTGTTGTTTCTCTGCACTTGGATTCATAGTGTAAGCTGGCTGAAACAAGGCTCTGTGGGTCTTCTTTACCTCGCAGGGTCTTTGGGTATACTATTGCAAGAGATGTAAAATTTGCCCAATTGCCAGAACTTTAGGGATGTTTAGATATAAAAAGAATTGAAAATAAACCTCCTGAGTGGCCTTTGATTTATAAACATAGATGCAGTTTCAAGTAGCTTTTTAATGAAGCAAACAATATAGAACTTTGAGTATATCACTCAGTTGAAAACCACTGAGTCAAACCTTGGTGGACACAAGATGAAGAGTAGACATTGCAAATGAACCATCTGTAAGCAACCGGAGATAGCACAGTGGACAAGACAAATATAAAAATCTGCAGGTGATTTGTTATTTATGTAAGCATGGAAGGAACACTTCTCTCTAAATCTTCTTCCTTGGAAATGAAACAGGGAGAATAGGAATGTTCATAAGTAAGTACAGAATAAAGTGAATAAATTATAACTGCTAAGTCCTCCTTAACTGGAGACACATGGTAGATGTTCATTAGTGCTAGGATGGCTGTTAATAGCATATCAGTAATTAACATCTGTGTATCTAAATGGACTTGCAGACATTCTCACAACTGCTCTGATGGCTGTAAATCTCACGGGAGCAGGATTTCTGAGCTTCTGAACCTGAGACTCTGTGAGATTTGTAAAAGAACATTTTTTCTCCACGGACATAGAACCATACAACTCCTAACAGTAAGTAGCTTTCATGTGAGTTACGCTGGATAAGTGTCATAGTCAGTGTTGTGAAGAGACACAATGACTACAGCAACTTTTATAAAGGAAATTTTTAATTGGGACTCGCTAACAATTTCAGAAGTTTAGTCCATCATCAGTATGGTGGGTAGCATGGCAGTACACACATAGATGTGCAAGAAAAGGAGCAGAGAGTTCTACATCTGGATCCATAGGCAGGAGAGAGAGAGAGAGAGAGAGAGAGAGAGAGAGAGAGAGAGAGAGAGAGAGAGAGAGAGAGAGAGAGAGAGAGACAGAGAGAGACAGAGAGAGACAGAGAGAGACAGAGACAGAGAGAGACAGAGACAGAGAGAGAGAGACAGAGACAGAGAGAGAGACAGAGAGAGAGGGGGGGGGAACTGGACATGGCTTAGGCCCTGGAAACTTCAAAACCCACTTCCAGTGACTGAAATACTTTCTGCAAAAAGGCCATATCTACTCGAACAAGGACACACCTCCAAATAGTGCCATACTCTGATGATTAAGCATTCAAATCTAGGAGCCTATGGGGAACATTCTTATTCAAACCACATGGAGAAGCTAGTTCCTTCTTACTCCTAAACACTCAATATGATCTTCATTTTTTTCCTTAGCATTTGTTCTGTGGATCTTTCTCTATGCCCTTCTCTCCTATTTCCCACTTACAGGACCTTAATGACTGCAACTTTTTGTTCATGTTTTTTGTTCCCCTCATTTATCTTGCTACAGTCCTGTCAGGATTCCACAAATGGACAAGTAAACACAGAGAAATCAAAGTCCAGAAGACAGGAAATATATAAAAGATATTAAAGAGAAGACAAGGTTACATCTTGATCAAGTGGAGTAGTTCAGTGTGACACAGAAAGAATGAGTAACTTTTGCTGCCTCATTTGACAAAGAGGACACTTTACGTGGTTTATATTTATCAGATAATTAAAAGCTTTCCTGTTTTAATGCAGATGGTCTCTCCGTCTTTAAGCTCAATGCTGCCAAATGCTAAACTTAAATGGGCAAAGGGAAAAAAGAAAACCCTAGAAAATTTGCTCTATGTAATGAAGTAACACTTTGTCCTTAAGAAGTGCACAGGTACACTTGACTGGGCTTGCTGCTCAGGAACTTTCTGAATGCTGATGGCAGTAATGGGACAGAAATTAATCAGTTAGGGCTGGTTTCAAGAAATAGCTTCAACCCCTAAGTGGTTTGCCAAGTTTCTGTTAAACATCTCCTATTATTGAAGATACAAGTCAAAATCACTTATCAGCAGTTCTTCTAAATAGCGAAGAACATGTATTAAAGAGGCCATGAAGGAATTTCTAATGAGGAAAAATGGTCTTACTTTTTGAGAAATTAACTGCTCCAATAAATTGCAAAGATAAAGTAGGAAAAGTTATCACAATAATGTCTGTTGTAATAAAACTAAACTGTATGGCTGATAACAGTTAAAATGCCAGAAGGTGAGTTAATGGCATACCATTTTCCTAAAGGCCCCTTTGGTCCTTACAAGCACTGAAATAGAAGTCTGTGTTCATATATTAGGAATGTTGTGGATCTATAGGTCAGCCCTGTGTAGGTACATGCTTTATAGTTTCATTGTATTTGAATTTCTGAATATCTATCTATCTATATCTGTCTGTTTTTCTTTCTATCTATCTATAGTTTCTCTCTATATATATATATGTGTGTGTGTGTGTGTGTGTGTGTGTGTATATATATATATATATACATACATACACACATATATATTAAATGAAACTTTCAGGAAGTTAAAGTAAACTAATTCTAAGACCAAAAACTGATTGTTGAAGTTTAATAGAAATGAATATATGCAGATGGAGAAATAAGACTGGTTTACTCTCTGGCATTGGATAACTTGTATTAAGGAACATGAGCATGGTAACAGAAGCACAGATGAGGCATTAAAGTTTTCTAACATATTCTGTGGATTCACAAATGCCAGGTAGGCTGGAGGTTTCTTCTTTGACTTTATGTAGCTAAATTCTTCAGCAAGGTGAAGACTGTGGCAAGGTAGTCAATTTCTAAGCATAAGAGCATAGAGGGGGGAAAATGAGAGGGAAAGAGAGAAAGGAAGAAGATGGACAGGGAAAGTTATGGAAGGGGATGGAAAGAGGATGAGAGAGAGAGAGAGAGAGAGAGAGAGAGAGAGAGAGAGAGAGAGAGAGAGAGATCTGAATTACTACAAATTGGAGTTAGTAGATTTTCTTTATGTCCTTGGATTTCTTTTATACATAGTTTTGATGAAATGAGCTATGAATAGTGAGATGGATTGTATGTATGTAGTGTCTGAGCTAAGGTAAGAGAACAGTAGAGACAAGAAGATTAAAAATTGAGCCATCCAAAAGACCAGCCTCCAACTTGGGTAGAGACCAATCTGCTTAACCACAAAGCACACAGGCCAGAAGGCCAGAGAGACAACAGAGCCCAAAGAAATGAAACACCCATCCAACCCAACCCTATACCAGAAATTAGCACCTAGACCTACAATCACCCCAAGCACAGATGCCTAGACAATATCATAGACCTAATCAAAGACAGCCAAGGCAATATGTCAAAACTGAGAAAGCATCAATGATTCAAGTTTTTCATATGTGCACATGCTCAGACAACAAGGGTGACATGAGATGGTTTGCTTCTTGCCTCACAGTTCAAGACGCTTTTCAAACAGACAGCAGAAAAGACTACAAAATAAGAGTTGCCTCCAGTTTCACAAAGGAAGCTAGAGGCAAGGGTCCTAGATATATACCTATATGTTGGCTAACTAAATAAAAAATAGCAAAATTTGTAAGATAATCATTCAAGAAATAAAGGAATTTGTAATGAACAAAAGTCTATTAGAAAAAGGATATAAAGAGAGCATGCAGCACATGTCAGAGACTAGGCTTTCTGCTCAGAGCACCTGTGGCCCCCATCAGATGGCAATAATGTGATTTTCTGTAACAAAGGAAATAATCAAAGGAAAACTCTCCAATAACATAGTAACATCAGTACAGTCTTTTGTTGGTTTCTGGGCTTTGCTTTTGGATAGCTACAGTTTGTTTGTGTGCTCAGAGGCTCATCCTGTGGGCACAGTCCTTGCGTTTTATGTAAGCAACATCCCACAAGGGAATGATTAGAGTTCATCACCACACCAACTAAATGCTTTGAGGATGCAGAAAGTCTCAAAATGATATATGCATTTAACTTATGAGTAAATTTAATGAATTACAAAAAAGTCACTATTCACATTTCTATGTAAGCATATTTAATAACTTTAGATGACCAGTGAAGGCAATGTTGGTTGCCTTATTTGAAATACATGTTGCCTTCACGTCACAAGTATTTCATCTTACCCTAACATACAGGTTGCTTAATTCATTCTAATATATTCTTATATTTGCTGAAACCTCAAAGAAAGGGAAAGCCAATTAGCTGATCTTAATGCCCTTAAGTGCAGGCTACTCTAAGAATGAGGTAGTGTTTTTAAGAAAATATGAAGAATCATAAGATTTAAGATAAACTTATGTAGGTCCAATCAGTCAGATCTGCCTGTAAATATGACTCACACTTCGGCTAGACACAAATTATCAGATTATAAGATAACCGATTAAGATCTGTTGGTAGATTCAACAATAACAAATTCTAACTAATTTTAGCAAAACAAAAATGCTCTAAAACTCTCAAAAAGAGTTCATTAAATACATCCAAAAGGGCAGATAAACAAACTTGGAACCTAGACACACATTAATACCAAGTCCTTCAATATGGTGAGTGGTGACTACTTTTATTTTTGTTTTTGCTTTTCGAGACAGGGTTTCTCTGTGTAGTCTTGGCTGTACTATACTCACTTTGTAGACCAGGCTGGCCTTGAACTCACAGCGATCCACCTGCCTCTGCCTCCTGAGTGCTGGGGTGTGTGCCACCACTGCCCGGCTGAACTACTTGTAATATCGGGGCTTCCCAGTCTCATATTAAATATCAGAAAGAGAAATTAATTATAATATAGTTTAAATTATCTATCAACCTCTTAGTAACAGAAAGAATGAAACACAAGATTGTTCAGTTATTAAGACTCTAGCCAATGATAAAAACTGTTATTATTACCAGAAGAAAAGGGATTATGGGAAGACAAAATCCAGTCTATAATTAAATACACTTATAGTAAAAGCTAACACACATAATACTATAGACAATTCAACACATAAAGTGGTTCTGGGATAACTGACATTTTCTTAAATTAATTTATAATTCCCTCATTGAAATACTAATATTAAATAGTCCTTTCTGAGCTCATTCAGACTAGAAAGATATAGACTATTCATTAAATACTAAAATAGTTTTACATGTGTTAGTATGATATAATTTAAATCACTAGCTTGATGAATCTGATGCAACTGTGACTCAATTCTGGCTGGGGCTGAGGATATGTCAATGGCTTCACATCTTTTGGACTTTGACTGGGCCATTTGACCAGGAAAGGTATACATGGCCTGTAATACAGCTTGGACTGGCACAAGAGTTATACAACCAAGCAAATGAAGACATACATCTGGGAGAAGCATCACTACTCTTTACTAACTATCACATACCGTCACTTGTACCTGACATGAATGGGTGATGCAGTCAGAAACATTTTCCAGTCAGTGTCAGAAGACAAGCATTCCATGTCTTCATGGAATAAATACAAAGCCACAGTATCAAAAGCACATGTGAGACAGAAGGCAAAATTTTAATCATCATAGGGAAATATAAACATCTGCAGTTTCACCAACTCTAAATGACTTCCCAAAAATGTCTATCCCTACGGTCAAGTTAAGGAGATGAATGTAGAAAGAAAATGTTGCAGACATATAAAAAAGGAGATTATTCAGCCACAATGAAGACAGAAATACTATTATTTGCAGGAAAATTAAGATAGAGTTGGGCAAAATTATCCATACCGGAAAGAAAAGTATCATGTTTACTCTTCTACATCAAATTTATATGATTAAATATGGAAAGGCAATCAGAGAGAGGCAAGAAGAGGATGAGAGGTGGTAATAGATGGACAAGATCAAGGTAGGTTATATATATGCATGAAAAGTATGTATGAAAATGTCATAAGGGAACCCTTTTTTGTACAATTAATTATGGTAATTAAAAAGAAATAAAGATATGCACCTAAGAATTAATGAATGTGACAATCACCTATAGTTGAGGAGATAACAAATGAAACATAAGCCATGTTGCAGAACATTGAAAAGGTCATGACTTTGAGCCATCACCTGTGTCAGAATCCTTAGTAAATCCTGAAATTCAGCGAAAGTTTTGATCAAAAGGAACTAGAACTGTGAGATTATTTCTTTATCTTGATTACTTATTTAATCCCCCACAACATCACACCCACACCCATATACTCAACACAAAGTTTACACTGTGCAGAAGTTAAAGACAATATCTTACTTTTAATAGCTGAGTAGTATTCCATTGTGTAAATTCACCACAGTTTCTTTATCCATTTTTCATTTGAGGGACATATAGGTTGTTTCCAGATTCTGGCTATTATGAAAAAGGCTGCTATGAATATAGTTGAACAAATGCCCTTGTTGTATGGTGGAGCATCATTTGGGTATATACCCAGGAGTGGTATATCTGGGTCTTGATGGAGAAAGATTGCTAGTATTCTGAGAAAGCACCAGATTGACTTCCGAAGTGGTTGTACAAGTTTGCACTTCCAGTAGAAATTTAGGAGTGTTCCTTTTCTCCACATCTTCACCAGTATGTGCTGTCACTTGAGGTTTTTTAGCTTAGCCATTCTGACAGGTATAAGATGGAATCTTAGAGTAATTTTGATTTGCATTTCCCTGATGACTAAGGATGTTGAGTATTTCTTTAACTACTTCTCAGCCATTCAATATTTCTCTTTTAAGAATTCTCTGTACTCCATTTTTTAATTGGGTTATTTGGTTTGGTGGTGTTATTTGCAGGCAAATGGATAGAAATAGAAATGACCATCCTGAGTGAGGCAATCTAGACCTAGAAATACACGCATGGTATATAATCACTTGTAAGTGCATATTAGCGCAACAGCGCAACATGGATGTCCTCTGAGACAGTGGGGCATGGGACAGATGCTGACACTTGCTGCTGGACTCTAGATGAGAGTGGTATAGAAGAATGGGAGGATGGAAGGATCCAGTGGGTTTGGGAGCCCCACAAGGACCCTATGAAGTCCAATGGACCTGGGCTTAGGGGACCCTGCACAAATTGTTGCTCCAGCCAAGGACAATGCATGCAGTAAACCTAGACCCTCTGTTCAGATCTAGCCAGTGGACAGCTCATTCTTAAAGGTTATGGGGAGAGGGGAGACTGCCTCTACCATGAACTCTGGTGCCACAATTTGATCACTTCCCCTTGGTAGGGATGCCAAGCAGCACACAGAGGAAGGGGAAGCAGGATCTCTGGATGAGACCTGATAGGCTGTGCTCATATAATGGGGGAAGAAGTGCCCTTCGGTCAGAAGTCTAGAGGAGAGGAAGAGGGAGGGAGGGTGGGAACTGGAAGAAAATGGAAATATTAGCATGGTACTGAAGTTAGGAATGGAGAGGAAACCAAAGAGATGGTTGCTGCTGGGCTTATTCTAAAATCACAGAATGGTACATACCTCAGCAAAATAATACATGAGCATTGCAGTGGTGGAAGCCACATGTTTCAAATGGTAAAGTGAGAACTGACTAGATGGCTCAGTGGTAAAGGCACTCGTCACCAAGCCTGATGAGCCAAATTCGGTCCTTAGGTCCCTCCTATATGGTAGAAGGAGGGACCTAACTGCAACAGGCTGTCCTCTGACCTTTACACATGCAGCACTCGGGAGGCAGAGGCAGGCGGATCGCTGTGAGTTCGAGAACAGCCTGGTCTACAAAGTGAGTCCAGGACAGCCAGGTCTACACAGAGAAACCCTGTCTCGAAAAACCAAAAAATAAATAAATAAATAAATAAATAAATAAATTCTTTCTCAGACATTAAATAAAATCAATATAAAATCTATAAAAGCCTCATAATAATGAGACAAAGGCACGAAATTTTAGAGAAATGAAGTCTGAGCCTCTGAGTATTTTTATCTGTCACAACTTGCACACCCACAGCCATGGCCTTTTCTTAAAGCATCAGCTTTGGGTAAATAAAGCGCAGAAAATAACAGCCATCATGTATGCTACCTATGACATGCCATGGTAAACTCTTATGTTTATTAATTCATTTAATTATCACAAAGCGTCAATGAATTTTCTTGCTCCTTTCATAAGTACTCTATAGATGAGACGAGTGTGTCACGGAAAGGTTGGGTAATTTGTTAAAGTTCCTGTAGTCAGTAATGAAAAAGGAATTTAAACTCAGGCAAGAAAATACTAGACATATGCCCAATTGTTATCATGGAAAAGTTAACTCAAGATTTAAATAAAGCACACAGAAATGTTCTTTATAAGAAATAAATATTTGGGGCCAGAGAGATGGTTTACAGGTAAATGCAGTAGTCTATAAGCCTATAAACCTGAGAATCTGAGCTCAGCCTCAAAGCAGACATAATATAAGGGAAAACAAGCTCTCCCAAGGTGCCCTCTGACCTCTACTAGTATTCTCTGGAAGTGGTATGTGTATATATCTATATCTATATCTATCTATCTATCTATCTATCTATCTATCTATCTATCTATAGATAGATATAGATATACATATACATATGTAGATATATAGATATTTATATGTAGATATATAGATATATTTATAGATGGATTGATGGATGGATGGATGGATAGATAGATAGATAAACAATACAGATAAATGTATTAAATTAAATGCTCAAGGACTACCCATGGATTAAGCTAAGTGAATGATCACTTAACAATTTCATAACATACATAAATACATATTATGTCATATTTTGATGATGGTCTTAACTCACACTGGTAGTGACCAAATATTACCAGTATTTTAGTATGTGATTTAGACATGCAACAAAATTATCAGACACAAACACCATGGTATCTACAGTTTAGAAAAGTATATAATAATCAGTTAGCTGTGTCAATCAATGCCATTGTTTAGCCTGAAACAGTTTGCATATTGTGTTAATATTTTTCATTACAGAAGCTTAGGCAAGTAAAGAGACTTTACTGTTTCATAATTATGCTTTTCAAATCTGGCTTTCAAGAAGGAAATCCTTTTCTGTCAGTTCTTCCTTCTCATCTTTATCTTGGATCAATTTTCTTATCGATTATGCTAATGCGGATCACATCAGACATGATACCCAGATGCTGCACTGTCTAGAACTCAAAGTTTGGTAGAGGATGTGCATAGATTTCTTATCATACTGTTAAGTTGGTCTCTCTACAACATTATCATCAGTCTCTGGAGGACATTGTTTTCAAAGCCAGTTCAGACTGTTTCCATCAACAGTTAAATATCACATATCATAAGAAGCAGGGCCATTTGGGGCTAAAAAATCCTACATGCCTTGGAGATATTTTAAAGATTTAAAAATAGTTTTAAAAGATGTAAATGTCTATAAGGAATATTTTATTAGCCACATGTAAGAAGAGAGCTCAATAAACTGACTTTTAAATGATGTTTAGAAAATGGTAAAGGAAGTTTGCTCACCGAAAAAAAGATTTTATTTCATTTTACAAGGTGCACCAAATTCAGGATTTTTAAGTTAAAAGTTATATCTAATGCCAAGTCCCATGATTTCTGAATTCTATCATTTTAAAATGTCTCATTGGATACTGTGCATTATAGAAATAAATTAAAATATCTTCAGTTCCTTCAAGTCCCATACACAAAGTACATGAGATCTTTAGCAATAGGGCCTTGCCTTTAAGTTTTGGAGGCAAAGGGTAAACAGTGATAGCTTATACTGTTTTTAGAGCCTCTTGTATTCACTTGGACAACCACTTGAAGGGAAGTTTTCCATGCTTGGTACTGTATTTTTCTGTTAAACATTCAGTGGCTTTTGGAGACTTCAGGATGATCTCTCTTAGCATGAGAATTATCTTTGCAAGCTGCTAAGGAAGACAAAAGAATCAGTATTTCTAATCAGCTATAAAGCCTGAGTAGACAATGACCAGCAGTGCAAAAATATCCCCAAGCAGGCAATAGTGCCACATATATCTTGGGGATAACCAACAAATGTCTAATTGGATGTAAATGCAGCCCTATAGGAGGGAGTCCATGCCTGGTACTATAAATCTGTTTTGGCCAGCAGAGTCTTGGACATTAGACATTCTACTGTCACTTTCCCAAACTTGTATGATTTTTAGTTGCATTCTAAAAATGTATCCTTACACCCATAGATAAATTTAGTAGTTCTTACCACTCATCAAGGAAGCCTTATTTTGAATCAAATGGGACTCCAACTGACACATCTACAACATAGCTATCCTTAAGGTTAGGGGAACATCACAGAAGAGAGTGTGGAAAAGTCTTAAGATCTAAAGAATTAGATCATCTGTTGAAAGATAGAGTTCTATATACAACTGGGAGGTGTAACCCATACAATATCTACAATAGAGTTACCTAAAGGAGACATGAATAATGAAAGCACCAATTGTCATGCCAAAATAAATATGGTTATCTCACTGTACCCAATACCTAGATAAAGAGCTATGTGGCGCTAATGACTGGTGAGAGAAGGAGGACCGGAATTCTTTAAGGGAGATGTCTCAGATAGGTTACTTAATCCCAAGCAGTTCACCATAAACAGATATTACATATAAGAAACACTAAATGGACTCAAAAAGTTTTATATATATATATATATATATATATATATATATATATATATGTATACATATATATCACATATACTATATATGTGTGTATGTATATGTGTGTACCTTTATAATATAGTTATAAATGAAAAATAAAAACAAATATTTATTAAAAAGTTATATTTAGCTATAATATATATTTATATAATTAACATGTATATAATACTAATTTAACATGTTGTCATAAATTTGTGAGAGAGAAGAGTATACATGGGAGGAAATGAAAGGATAGAAATAATGTAAATACTCATATATTTTTAAGAATTACTACTGGACAATGTATCCTATGTGCAAAAAAATTAAAATAAATCAATAAATAGTAATAGGAGATAAGTAGAGACCATTAACTATCACTAGTTTCTCTTACATGCCACCATAAGTCCTTGTTTTAAAAAGTCTCAGAAATTTAGAAGAACAAAGTGAGATTTCATATGGTTTCTATTTCCAGACATGCAAACCAAATTCTCATTGCTATTCAAAACTACTAGACTTCAAGAATTGATTTTTTTTTTTTTAAATCTGAGTCTTGGAAGAATTAGTTTTAAATGAAGGAAACAGAACTGAGAAATAACCTTGCTTTTAAAGTAGGATGGGTATTAGGGCAGCTTCCTGTTTTAGCTACTCATATTGCTTGAAGTTTTCTTAAACTCATGCTCACATGCTTTTCTTAAGGTACATATTACTGTAGGTCTTCATTCTTACTTCTCTCTTTTTAAAATTTTTTATTATTAATTTATTCTTGTTACATCTCAATGGTTATCCCATCCCTTGTATCCTCCCATTCTTCCCTCTCTCCACTTTCCCCCTTATTCCCCTCCCCTATGACTGTTCCTGAGGGGGATTACCTCCCCCTGTATCTGCTCATAGGGTATCAAGTCTCTTCTTGGCAACCTGCTGTCCTTCCTCTGAGTGCCACCAGGTCTCCCCCTCCAGGGGACATGGTCAAATGTGAGGCACCAGAGTACGTGGGAAAGTCATATCCCACTCTCCACTCAAGTGTGGAGACTGTTCTGACCATTGGCTAGTGGCAAAGTAGAACGATCCAGAGGGTCCTAGAAACCTACAAGTAGAACATTATGATAGGCAGATTTGGGCCCAGGGGTCCTGCTCAAACTAAGGCACCAGCCAAGGACAATACAGGCGGTAAACTTTAAACCCCTACCCAGATCTAGCCATTCTTACTTCTCTTATGTCAGAAACATTTAGTTCAATAATGTAAGCATAGTATGGATTCTCAACTGATCCGAAAAGAATGCTGTGCTAACTTTCTGCTGGATATAAATAATTCTTAAATTAAAAATGATTTACATAATACATCAATATATTGGCATATCATTTATTGGTTAGAATATTTTGAAAGTATACCCTGGGTCAGTTTCCTAACAAACAACTCATTTATATCCACATTAATTAGAATACTTACTTACTACTCACATAAGCTTTCATATCTTACAGCATATATCTTGATGATTGTATTCATCACTCTTTCTATCGTGAGAAAATACCTGAACAAAGGATTCTAAGGAAGGAAGGGGTTTATTGTGGCTCACAGTTCAAGGATGCAGTCCCTGTGGAGGAAGGCAGCATGGCCAGTCACATCCCATCCTTAGGAAGTACAGAGAAATAAATGCTGGTGCTCAGCTCTCTTTTTCTTTTATATTTAGGCTAGGGACCAGCCCATGAACACTTACCACCACCGTAAAAGTGATGTTTTCTCTTCAATTAGCCCAGTCTAGAAACTCATTCAAACACATACTCAGAGGTTAATCTCCGAGGTGACCATAGAGCCTATCAAGTTGGTAATCAGCATCATCTGCTACAGTAATTAATGTTTTATGGTGACTAAAAACAGTAGACAGTTGAGGTCATTAACTAGGACCTTGCTAACAATATTATCATATAGCTGTAAAAATATTGTCTACAAAATTGAAGTATAAAGCTGCGCAAGTATTTTTTTTTACAATGTATCTGCTCTGTGAATAAATAATGTAGGTAGAAATGTTACATCACTCAATTTTATAATTCAAATACAGAAGATTATTTGTGTGACTTAAGAGAAAATGAGCAATACTATTTATAGAAGTGATTCCTTACAGAAAAGAAGGAGAGAATCAGAAAAAGTCTAAGAAGACAGTACATATTCAAAGCTGACTCAGGTATTACCATGGCTGGTTAGAGGGACAGCCTATTGACTTCAGTAACGAAAGACATACAGTATTATTCTTCAGTGAGGCAGGTTGCTGGAGGTTTGGGGATGCAGATTGGCTTGTACCTTGAAAATTTTGTGAAATTGTTTATTTGAGAAAGATGGAGGAACAGTCGAGAAAGCCAGGAAGATTGCATTATTGTGTTCCACAGGACGCCTTTGTGATTTGTACACAAGTTGGTAGAAGTGCACTGAATCAAGAAAACTTAATTTTGACAGGTCTGATGTATAGTCTATTTTGGTTAACCAAAGGGAACACATACATTTACTACATTAGAGAGATTTCCATTATTTTTCTCTCAGCCATGAAAATCGATTTTGATGTGATTATGCTGGGAGTCGGCTTGATGTGCCTCTGACAGGACAAAATGGAATGGGACAGTGGGTGGTGTAGCATGCGAGATACTGTGGTTAAGCTGGACTCTGTGACAAAGTGAAAAGAGCAGGATTTAAATGCCAATTAGAATAATTTACATAAAAGTAGTCCTAAGATAAAAATAAAGTCTATGTTATAATTTAAATATAAGTGCAGATATTTCAGCCATCAATAAACGTTTCTATTCTACTGTAATTTTTAGTAAGTGTAAGATTATGGCTAAATATAATTAGAAGATATTTACTTATCTCTTTACAATAAACATTGAGTTCTTAAATGATAGTCATGGTATATCTTTCAGAAATACGTAATGGATTTTAGGCTTATAATAACGAAACAAGCATTATAAACCATGTACCTACTGACAATTTCATTTCTCTTCCTGCTCTAAGTTCTACTCTTCCTATGTATGAAACTATCATTAGTTTTTTTCATTCAGTCAATAATTAGTGAGCACCCAAAGGTAAGGCATTTGGTTACGTACCTGGGATACAATGATAGACAAAATAGACAGTATTTGCACCCATGGGAGGACCAGTATAGTAGAGGATGTGAACAAGCTATCAGCAATGACAATAAAGTGTGACAGTTGTATAATAAATAAAACATGGTGGTCCACAAAAGCAACAGAATAGATGTCTCAATAGGGCAAAGATTTACTGATGGATCAAACAAAGTCAAGAGAAACAAACAGATGCTATTCAGTAGTGCCTAGTCAGCAGTAGGAGGTGAGCTGGTAAGGATATGTGGGGAATGATGATAGCAGGAGAGGGAGGTGACATGCTCAAGGATCAAGAGTGAAGGCAATGATGCAGGGAACAATGTGAGGCGTTAGCAGTGCCTTCCGTATAGAATGTTTAAGGTGGCAGTGAGCATGGTGTTGAGAAGTAAAATCAGAGTGGATTCAATTGTTATTTTAACCAGGGTCAGAGTAACTAAGAAAACCATGAAAATAAGCCTCAAATTTTTTGAACAATAAAAAGGTTTTTAAATGGTATAAGAAGTGTATGTGTATGTGTGTGTACGTGCACACATGCGTGTGTGTGTGTGTGTGTCTGTCATGTGTAGACTTGTTCTTTAGTAAGAGTAGTGTAACTACATGGAAGGTTCAAGTAATTCAGCCAGGAGGTGATAATAATCTAGAAAGGAATGTTGGTAAGGGACTAGAAAGAAATAGTAACTTGTCAGGGACTTCCCTTTGTGTTTTCTCACTATGTAGAAGATAAACTGATGTGATTCTGGGTCTGGGGACTGAGAATGGGACAAAATCAGAGGAATGAAGTTATCCTTTAAACCCCTACCCAGATCTAGCCAATGGTCAGAACATTCTCCACAGTTGAGTGGAGAGTGGGGTCTGACTTTCTCACGTACTCTGGTGCCTCACATTTGACCATGTCCCCTGGAGGGGGAGACCTGGTGGCACTCAGAGGAAGGACAGCAGGTTACCGAGAAGAGACTTGATACCCTATGAGCATATACAGGGGGAAGTAATCCCTCTCAGGAACAGTCATAGGGGAGGGGAATAAGGGGAAAATGGGAGGGTGGGAAGAATGGGAGGATACAAGGGATGGGATAACCATTGAGATGTAACAAGAATAAATTAATAAAAAATTTAAAAAATAACAAAATCTATCAACTCTAATGATTTAATTGGAAAATGTAAGTTATTTAGAAACTTGTAAGGATATGGGTACATTATATGTTTTGATAATAATAGCTGATGGTCAGATACTATGGTCTTTATATTAACTATACTTCTGAAAAAAATTAAATATATATTACAATATAGTGCATAGGTTCAGCAAGTATTTGAGAAATTTAAGAATCTATACTGTTATTTGGGTATGGGTGTGTATATGGCTATTCTTTATAAAATAATTACACTCTGTACATTTTATTTTTATTTTAATTAATTATCTTTTTAATGTTAACTGTCAAAACTGAGATAGTATTTAAAATATGTCACAAGTACAGAGGCCTTATTCATTTTATTCATTTTTATCAATAACACCATTAACATTATTTATCTTAGGATATTTTTATTAGAAGCAATAATATTTAGGCAATCCTAGTAAATTTAACTTTTTATCATTAAAGAATGAGAATTTTTAGCCTTCTATGCTTTATGTGTTATGATACACTTTTTTCCTAGTAAGTTTGTTAGCTTTCTTTCTTTAATTTGACTCTTATCTCATATTCCTTTTGTATCTTTTTACATAGGACTTTCCATGTCTAAAATCCTTAACCATGTCTCTATAAGAGAACACATAGTATCATTTTAGAGATCCACTTTAGAGCTGGAGACAGGGCTAGGCAGTTAAGTGTGCTTCTTGCTCTTGCATAGGACCCAAGTTCACTTTCCAATACCTACATTGGGTCCTGACACCACTTGTAAGGAACTCTAGTAGATTCATGGCCCTCTTTTGACCTCTTTAGACAGTTGCAGTAATACACAAATACACAGAAACCCATACATACATACATACATACATTAAAAATAATCTACAGACAAATCCAGTTTAATATCTTACTTTGTTAGCACAACACATTGAAAAACTTTTGTTGTTATGTTTCTCCAGGTTCCTTTCATTATGCTTCCAAATTTTTTATTTATTGATTTTTTTTATCTCTTTCTCCAATACCATTATTTTCCTTCTTGATCACTTAAATTTATAAAATGCTTTATGCTAATTTTGCTCCCTAAGTTCTGAATTAATGTCGGTCTCCTTTCTGAAAATAACCTAATAACCACAGCACTTGTTACATTAGTTTATTTTTCCTAGTTTAGTTCATTTTTGTTCTTCCGTGAATGCGTTCTTCAGACTTTTCTTCACTTTAGTTTCTTTGTGGCAACATATCATGTCTCTTCCTGTCCATGGCTTTATTTCACACATTCTCCAGGACTGGTTTTGTTGGGGACACCTGTTAATTTAGTTGTCATATTTCTATCCTCTTTCATACACCCTGCTACAGATTCCTTTCCTTCAGTGCTATTCTACAGAATCTATTGTTACTTATCTTTTGGAAACCTGTTCCTCCACCTCTTTCTTTTTTTATTAAAAAACCGTTTATGTCATTTTTATTTTTCATTTTGTATTTTAAGAAGGTTTAAATCACTATTTTAGTTAGGATACAAAGTTATGGATATCATGGAATTTCATATACATAGATGTATATAACATATATATGCGTGTATGTATGTATGATTGTGATTTGTTCTTATTTGTTTCACTGCTCCCCATTCTGCTTCCTCCTCCAATCTTTCTCCAAACAGTCCTCTCTTTTGTTTTCATGATACATGGATTTTATTAATCCCCGCTTCTTGTTCAGCCTGAATATAAACTAGTTAATACCTCAATAGGTTAAGAAATAAAAGAATCATATTCAAATGCAGATGAGGAAAAAATCGTAAGTGTAGCAATGCTGTGATATTGCACTTCTTGGCTGTAACCCCAGTAAATCACACATGCTCAAGTCCCAGAATATCCCCTTTTCAAGTGATCATGGTGGTTCCAAGCTCATTGGATAATTCTGCAGAGAGTGCAGAATAACAGAGCATTCACTACTAACTTAAAATCAAGATCTGAGACGCTCTTAAAAGGTTGTACTGAATGTTTTAAAGAGTGCTGTTAGCTTCACAGATGTGTGTTTTCATTGATCTTCAAAGAGTACTATCTCTTTAAATATATCCTCTCTTCTAGTCTGTTCATCTGGGATATATATATATACATATATATATATGCACATATATCATATATATGACAAAGTACTCATAACTTTCCTTATATCTTCTCACCCCTCATTTATTTTTTCTGTTTTTTCTCTCTAATTCCTATTGACAACATTTAATCTATATTCTAGTTCATTAATTTTTTCCTTAGCTATATCCAGAGTAATTGAACTAGTCATTTGAGGTTTCTAGTTCAACTATGGTCTGTGTAATTTTACAAGTTGTGTAGTATAAAATATCTGTTTTGTGTACTAAACTTGAGTATGTTTAATGAATTTGTTTCTGTTACAAACTATCTCATGCTATTTCTTTTTGAACTCTATATAGAAATATCCATCCACTGTCAATTCTTCTGAGTTACTTGTTAATGTTCTGATAGGTGTGTGTTGATTGTTTTTGTTTGTTTGTTTGTTTGTTTGTTTTGTTTTTCTTCTTTCTACTTGATTTGAGAGGGAAAAAAAAAGATCTTGCTTTCCTGTTAGGCTTCTTGAATTTCACCTTGGTTGCCTGAGCATGAATGATCACAAATTGAAAGCTTTTCTACCAGTACCCATCAGCCAGAGAAACTTGAATTTTTGCCATTTCTTGGTACCTAGACTCAGCAAAAGAGATTCAAGCTCTACTTTCTCAAATCCTTCAGGTTTCCATAGGCAAATATATATATATTTGTGTGTGTGTCCATTTTTCTATGTTCTTCCTTCCTTCCCAACCTTTTCTCTATCCTCACTCTTTCTTTTCTCATGCTCTCTTCCCTCTTCTCCCTTTCTCTACTTCTCTTGCCCCACATCTACACAGAGAGACACAGACACACAGATGCACATTCACACACACACACACACACACACACACACACACACACACACACACACTCAGAGAGAGAGAGAGAGAGAGAATGAGAATCATCTCTTTTTTTTTACTTTTTTATATTTATTTATTTATATTTATTAATTTATTCTTGTTACATCTCAATGTTTATCCCATCTCTTGTATCCTCCCATTCTTCCCTCCCCCCCATTTTCCCATTATTCCCCTCCCCTATCTCTTTATCTTGTTAATTTATACTATTTCAAATAATTTGTTCAATGTGAATAGGATAATTTCCTTTTCTTTATATTTTTTATTTTCTTTCTTTATTTTTTATTAATTTATTCTTGTTACATCTCAATGATTACTCCATATAAAAACTCTAAGGAGGAAGTTTACTGTATGAGATGAGTACCCAATTACCAAGTGTGAGACAACAATCTCAACATAAAAAATATAATGAAATAAATACATGCAATAAAATACAAAATGATTGCTTAGTTAATTTAAAGTATACATTTAAAGTTGCTTCATTGAAGATATTAATAAAATATTCAGGTTTCAAAGAGAATGATCAATGCCAACTAAATAAGCATCAATAAATAATATTAATAAGACATGTGACTTAATTATAAGTACATAAAAATGTATAACATATTTAACCACAGACAAGTGTTGAAAGTGAGGAATTTATAGGCTAACAGACTCAGTGAGTTTAAAAAAAAACAAACCACATATACCTCTCTCCCCACATCCTCGCCAGCATGTGGTGTCGCTTGAGTTTTTGATCTTAGCCATTCTGATGGGTGTAAGATGGAATCTCAGAGTTGTTTTGATTTGCATTTCCCTGATGACTAAGGAGGTTGAGCATTTCTTTAAGTGTTTCTCAGCCATTTGATACTCCTCTGTTGAGAATTCTCTGTTTAGTTCCAAGCCCCATTTCTCAATTGGGTTATTTGGTTTGGTGGTGTTTAATTTCTTGAATTCTTAATATATTTTGGATATTAGACCTCACTCCTTCATTGCTGGTGGAAATGCAAACTAGTACAGCCACTTTGGAAATCTATCTGGTGCTATCTCAGAAAAATGGGAATAAGGCTTCCTCAAGACCCAGCTATTCCACTCCTTGGAATATACCCAGAAGATGCTCCACCACACAACAAGAAAATTTGCTCAACCATGTTCATAGCAGCCTTATTCATAATAGCCAGAACATGGAAACAGCCTAAGTGTCCCTCAGTAGAAGAGTGGATAAAGAAACTGTGGTACATATACACTATGGAATACTACTCAGCTATTAAAAACAAGGAATTTCCGAAATTTGTGGGTAAATGGATTGAGCTAGAAATGATCATAATGAGTGAGTTAACCCAGAAGCAGAAAGAATCAAATGGTATATACTCACTTATATCTGCATACTAGCCCAAGGGGCATGTCCCACAAAAGCCTTCACTTACCAGGAAACTGGGACAGAGGGGAAGGCATCCTATTGGGACTCTAAATGAGAGACGTATGGGAGAATAGCAAAATAAAAGGATACAGAGGGTCCTAGAAATCTACAAGTAGAACAATATGATAGGCAGATTTGGGCCCAGGGGTCCTGCTCAAACTAAGACACCAGCCAAGGACAATACAGGAGGTAAACTTTAAACCCCTTCCCAGATCTAGCCAATGGTCAGAATATTCTCCACAGTGAGTGGAGAGTGTGATATGACTTTCTCACGTACTCTGGTGCCTCACATTTGACCATGTCCCCTGGAGGGGGAGACCTGGTGGCACTCAGAGGAAGGACAGCAGGTAGCCAAGAAGAGACTTGATACCCTCTGAGAATATATAGGGGGAGGTGATCCCCCTCAGGAACAGTCATAGGGGAGGGGAATAATGGGAAAATGGGGGGGGGGGAAGAATGGGATGATACAAGGGATGGGATAAACATTGAGATGTAACAAGAATAAATTAATAAAAAAAAACCCATGTAACTGCAAAAAAAGAAATACTATCATGAAAATTATAATCAAAGGGACATAGTGTCGTCTGGATAATTATTAAATAAAACAGACTTCTAAAGAAGAAAAAAAACACGTATAAGAAAAGATTAGGGAAATATGTTCAGACTATGAGCTACTGGTGTTCATGGGTGATAAAACAGTAGAATCAAGCAGCCAGTAGACGCTAGCTTCAAGCTGACAACATATATCTGGACTTGGAGTAAGCATGGAATAGACAATTGTTTGCCATGTATAGCTGTTTTGTTTTAAGTGGTGCACATGTTCCTTGTACTATTTCCAACAACAGTTTACAAATGTTTGACCGGAAGTTTAGACAAGAAACAACATTTCTCCTTCAGTGACCCACCCATCAAGCGGCAGAATAACAATCTGTGTCTTCATCATACACCTCCTGTCTCCTGAATTCTGGATGAGATTCACCATTTGGCAGCCACCAGGCAATTGAGGTTATGCAAGAAGAGAGTATTAGCTAGGAAAAGTCTTTAAAATAAACATTTAAAGAGATCTGGGGCTGAGCGCTGAAGATCACCAATAATTAAAGGGGAGGCCAAGGAGAAAAAGAGACTCACAAAAGAGAAGGAAATGAGATGGCCAGAGAAGAGTAAAGTAAGAAAGGAGAGTGTTGGAATAGATAAGTCTCATAAGAGGACACTTCAAGAAAGAAGGAACAGTCAATAGTGTCAGACCTTGCCAAGTGTTCAGGTAGATAAGGCTTGGAAATTATTTATTGGATTTAACTACAAGGCCATCATCATTGACATTGACAAGAGCAGGAACAGCAGCACTGACACAACAGAATCCAGGATTTGGGAGGTTGTGGGGTGAGGACAAACAGAAGCAGAGAAAGATTCAGGCTTTTCCTGATTTGTTTGTCTGTGAATATGAGGAAGAATTCTTGTTGATGAATAGAACAGAACACAGGGCTATTATTTTCCCCCAAAATGTGCACAAGGCTGAGCAGAATTAAGTATAGTGGTAAATTTGAAATATATAGAAGGGAAGAGATAAAATATCGTGTTAAACATTTTCTTACTCTTGTAAAGGCTTTAGAAACCTTTTCGATTCTTCTCACAAGTCTATGAAATAGATATATTTCATATCCCCGCATCACAGTTAACTTACAGACCTAAGACAGTTTGCGAAGGAGCCTCTCTGTTCAACTCTAAGCCGTGGCTGGATACATGAGGTGATCAGCTTTGCATACGTAAGAAGCAAAGTTTCTGGGAAGAAGGAGCCAAAGGGTTTCAGGAAACACATAGAGATGTGAACCTGGGTATAAATAGCAACACTTTATGAAAAGAGGCCAAGGGGTGTGTATGTGTGTGTGTGTGTGTGTGTGTGTGTGTGTGTGTGTGTGTGTGTGTGGCATGATGGCCAGCAGGAAGTATGGACAGATACAGCCACACTGCAGGTTTCATTGAAGATTTTTTATTTTCTTTTTATTTCCTTTAGTGAGCTGAGAGTTCTTAGTATGGGAAATGTAACAGGACTCTGAACTCATGTCTTCAGACTGTTGAAAAATTTTAGAAATAACAATTTTCACTAAAGACATAAAGTAGAACCCTAAGAAGAATAAGAGCAGAAGGAAAAAATGAGATAAAACACCGTAGTTGAGTTAGAATTCAACTAACCTGTATAGAGAATAAATGAAAAGAAAAAGAATATGGTGATCGGCGGTTAGTAAGAAACTGGAAAGAAGAGAAACTATAGAGAAGGTGGATGACAGACATATTTAAGTATTAATCATGAGGCATCCTTGCTGGAATCATAAATAAAACGTGGAATCATCTTATCTCTCAACTACCACCATAGTTATAAAACTGTGATTGTTTTTTAAGTTATATTTTGTTTCATATACTGCATTGTCTAAAGAAATTAGCACCTTCTGCTTTGCTTATTTTGTTTTGATTCTTGCCGGTCAATGAGTGGAACTTATCTTCTGTTGTTTCACTATTAATATACACATGTTAAAGTCTCTGTTCAGTTGTTTATTAGAACTAGAAACTCTATTTTATCAAATGCTCAAATGTATTCAAATATCTTTCAGGATATGCATATGGAATTTCCCTGTGAACACTGCTATATACATATAAGCTGTTTGCAATATATGTATATATAAATATACCAAATATAATTCACAATGCCCTTGAAGTTTGGGGCCAAATACATTTCATTATTTTATATTGCTTCTTTAAAATAATACTAGGCAAAAACTAGTAGTATGTTCCTGAGAACTTTTAATCAATAATCCTAAATACAATTGCTATATGATATGGTTTTGTTTGCTATTTTTGATGTTTAGAGATCAATGTTTTGTCAGCTTCATAAAGTATTGTCTATGTTCCTAAAAAGTTTTAATAACAAAAGAATGATTTTTGATGTTTCCATAAACTATCTAAATTGTCTTTCACTGGCAATGTTTTGGAGAAATATGGGGCTCTCCTTAGAGAGAAGAATTGGGGTTCTCTAGAGAGACAAAACTAATAGATATAGACATATACATATCGATAGAAGAGCGGGGATTTATCAAGAGAACTGACTTCAGTGATTATGGTGGGAGCCCCAAACAGGCCTCCGGAGTGAGAGACACCCGGAAACCTGTTGTTCAGTTTTGTCCAAGTTTTCCAGCCTCAATAACTCAAGAAAAAAAGGAAGGATGCTGTAATTATCAGCCCAGTATCAAAGGACCCAATAGATCATTGCTGACTGAGCCTTGGAATCCAGAGACTGGAAAGGCCCGGGTTTGAATGCAATGAGAAAACTGTGCATTTGCAGCTTCACAATATAGAAAGAAATCTTTTTCTAGCTGTCTGTTATACCTAGGGCCCAGGTGATTGGATAATGTCCTTCCACATTGAGGAATCCACCAAATCACAGGCCAATCCCTCTAGAGATAACCTCACAGAAAACCCACCCTCAGGAGTAATGTAAAGCAGTAAGGGGCCACTTAAAGTTAGTTGCCAGAGTACGTGAGAAAGTCATATCACACTCTCCACTCAACTGTGGAGAATATTCTGACCATTGGCTAGATCTGGAAAGGGGTTTAACGTTTACCTCCTGTATTATCCTTGGCTGTATGACTTTCTCACGTACTCTGGTGCCTCACATTTGACCATGTCCCCCGAAGGGGGAGACCTGGTGGCACTCAGAGGAAGGACAGCAGGTAGAAAGAAGAGACATGATACCCTATGAGAATATACAGGGGGAGGTAATCCCCCTCAGGAACAGTCATAGGGGAGGGAAATAATGGGAAAATGGGGGGGGGGAGGAATGGGAGGATACAAGGGATGGGATAAACATTGAGATGTAACAAGAATAAATTAATAAAAAAAAAGACATAAAAAAAAAGTTAGTTGCCAGAGTTGTTGTATATGACTTTCATGTCAAAGCTTATATTGATAACTCAGTTTATATTCTAGAATATTTGTATTTTCTGGGTTGTTTTGGTTTGGTTTGGTTTGGGTTGGTTTGGGTTGGGTTGGGTTTTCGAGACAAGGTTTCTCTGTGTATCCTTGACTGTCTTGGACTCACTTTGTAGACCAGGCTGGCATTGATCCACATGCCTCTGCCTCCTGAGTGTGGGGATTAAAGGCATGTCCACCACTGCCCATGTTTTCTATTCCTTAGTTTATGTTCACTTTATATTACAAATAATGTGTCCACAAATGTAACTCTCCCTATTCCTGATGCTTCATAGAAATCAACCAGTTCCTCCACTTTCACTTCCAGTCTATTGCTGAGTCTGGCTACTCTATTTTAATCAGCTATTGAATTTATTTTCTACTTTGCTTTTCATTTTTATGATTTACAGCTTTTTCTTCACATTAGTCCTTTTGTTTATTCCCTGTACTCCTTTTTGTTTTGCTTTATTTTGATTCTTCATTTAAATACTTTATCTTTTCATTTCCAGCATCCCTTGTTTAAAATTTGCCTTTTCCTGCTTGCAAATTTCTCTCTAGTTGTATTATATTAGTGTAATGCCATATACATTCAGTTAGAAACCTCTTCTTTTAGGTGTCCAATTTTCATTTTTCTTTGGACTACTCAGAGGTAGTACAAAATCTTTTGAGCATGACAAATGTTAGAAATGTGAAGAAAATGATCTGTCTTTTCTATAAAAGTGTTAATTGTCAGAGGAAACTCCATTTTGAGGAAGATGCTATTTGGGTATAGTCCCTCCTGAATCAACAGTTTCCAAAATAAAACTAGCCACTCAGATTTTGTTTCTCCCTAGAAGCTGCACTGCTTTCATTAGCCAATCACCTAATAATGAATAGCTGGGCTCTGGCTACTCATAGTGAGACACAGGAAGGAAAACGAAGCCAACTTCCCCCTGGGTGTGTTTGCTTGATTGAATTTTCATGGCTGTACATGGTAAAGCAGAAGTGAATCTTTATCCCTGGCTGAAATACTTTGGATTGTTTGGTCATTTTCATGAGGTTTCAGATTAATTTCTAAAAAACAGTAGCAGTGAGTCACTGATTTCAATTAGCCAAATATCCTACAGTGTACTGTGCTGGTGGGCTACCAATTCATAGGTTAGGTGTGGAAGTATACTTTTGAGATAGGATATATTCAATTTATGTTGAAATTCTCAAGGTTGTAACCAGACACGTGTTCAAAAATATTTGTGTACTTTGTGACTATTTTTCTCTTTATTTGTATAAATATAAACATCTCTTCATTTATTTCTATGTACATAAATACACATCTATATACACACATATTCATATATGTGTGTATATATATCTCTAAAGTGTTTGTAAGTGCAAGAAAGTTGAATCAAGACAGAAATATTTGTACAGTATTTTTATGTCTCAGGGAACAAAGTTTCCAGGGATTTTTATTTCTTTTCTTTTCTTCTCTTTCTTTCTTTCTTGCTTTTTTTTTTTTTTTTTTTTTTAAGACAGGGTCTCTCTGTGTAGCCTTGGCTGTCCTGGACTCACTTTATAGACCATGCTGGATTTGAACTCAGTGATCCGCCTTCCTCTCCCTTCCGAGTGCTGGGATTAAAGGCGTGTGCCACCATGCCCAGCTGGATTTTTATTTCTTATAGTTTCCCTTAATTTCTTCACATATATGTTACTGAAAATGTTTTTTTCTTTTAAAATGGAAAGCTGTGGATATTTTTCTTTATTATTTTCTAAATAGTTCATGAAACCAGTTATTACACAGGAGAACTTAAACTTTATTGTCAATATTTTGAACTTACTCTCTTTAGTCATGTTTCAAGAAATGGTGCCATATTTTTTTCAGACACCTACTGTGATCATTAAAACAAGTATATTGAGAAATAGGTCAGCAATACCTAGTAATCTTTTTTTAAAATTTTTTAATTATTAATTTATTCTTGTTACATCTCAATGGTTATCCCATCCCTTGTGTCCTCCCATTCTTCCTTCCCTCCCCTTTTCCCCTTATTCCCCTCCCCTATGACTGTTCCTGAGGGGGATTACCTCCCCCTGTATATGCTCATAGGGTATCTCTAGATGAGAGAAGCATGGGAGAATGGCAAAGTAGAAGGATCCAGAGGGTCCTAGAAACCTATAAGTAGAACATTATGATAGGCAGATTTGGGCCCAGGGGTCCTGCTCAAACTAAGGCACCAGCCAAGGACAATACAGGCGGTAAACTTTAAACCCCTACCCAGATCTAGCCAATGGTCAGAATATTCTCCACAGTTGAGTGGAGAGTGTGATATGACTTTCTCACGAACTCTGGCGCCTCACATTTGACCATGTCCCCTGGAGGGGCAGACCTGGTGGCACTCAGAAGAAGGACAGCAGGTTACCAAGAGGAGACTTGATACCCTATGAGCAAATACCTAGTAATGTTATAAGTGTCAAATTTGAATGAAATATTTTAATAAGTGACAAATATTGATTTCATGCCGTGTATTTGTGTTGCTCCTCTAGAAAGACCACGGAGTGTCTCTGAGGTTCTCCTGGGTACAAATCCATTGACTGACACATGTTAACATTAATTGGAAATTTGATCAGAGTTAAAAGAAGAGTAGAAGTTACATCCTTAAGATGATGCTTTTTGACTGCATGCAAGAAGCAACATCATGGTTAACTCAAAATGTGCTTGCCCAGTTTTCCTTGTGTGTCTGGCTACATACAGTCCCTGCTTCAAACTTATGCATATTGTGGGCATTTTTGCATAACTGATTGTTGACTTAGAGATGACATAAATTCATCACATAGCACTGTAATGTTTACTGCAGATTTGGTGGTAATTATCATTCAGCAGGCTCCTTTTTTTTTTTCTGCTAACATTTATTGTTCCCTCTGTTGACCCAAGGAGGCAATATCTAAGCTCAGCTAATGAATAATGTACACTATCTTGTCTTATAATATATAATGCTGAAGAGAGAACTCCCATTTAGTATTTTAGGTGTGATGTTGTCACTAACAGCCATGATAACATTTCTATGAAAGTATCTCACAATCAGAGACTGAACTTCTGCTGGCTTTACAGTCAAGTTAATAATACACCTTAAAACAACTTAACACTTTCCTGATATCTTACAGTACACTCGGCCTGTGTGGTTAACCTGCCTTTAAGAGAACAATGAAACAACAAACCTTACTTGCCTTGGATTTCCTATATAATCAGATTTTATAATGTAAACTAATAGATGGTTTTAATCTTATATTTTATACTCATTCATGACTCTGAGCCAGAGAATATGGTGTGTGTGTGTGTGTGTGTGTGTGTGTGTGTGTGTGTATGTTATGGTAATCATTTTCTTAAAGCAGCAAGCAAGATGAAAAGAACAATATACAACAAATATCCACCACAAATGTTGGAAACAATATGGATATGGTTTAATAGCATATGCTGGTGGTACCATTTGTTTTATGCTGGTGGTACCATTTGTTTTCTGATAGCTTCTGGGTCAGTATGTAGCATGTAACTTAAAGTCTGTTAAAGACTTCTGTAATGAATCTCTCATTTTTCTATACTCTTCAATAAATGCAGAGAAGTTTGTTAGATATAGACAAGAGAAATGGAGAAGTCAAACTTGGGCTCACTCTTGATTAAACTAACAAAATGAAGTGCTAAGTTTTTGTTCCTTAATGCATCACAAATGCCTTTCTCTGCCTTTGAAGTTAGTTTTGATGTATTTAACCTTCACAACTCATTGTAGCAGCATTTACTCTCTCCTTAACTCTTAGTCTCTAATTCATAAACAAATGCATATTGGTAAGATCCAGTATGCAAATTGGCACTTCATGAGGTCAATAGAAACAAATGAGCAAATTGGTCTATCAGCATGTTGGGATGTAAGAGGCAGAGAGAAGGGAAGAGACATAGGCTACAAAGAAGAAATTACCTGGCCTATTGATGGAGTTCAATGAACACAATGTTGAATGTACTACTTTGGACCAAACTATGAAATAGTAAATATCAGACTTATTTATTCATCATGCTTTTTATAGGCTCCTGTTTTCCCTTTCATAGTTTTTACTTAGGTCTACTTTGTTTCTTTTACTTTTTTCTTATGTGCCTTGATATCTGCATATGATAAAGAAAAGGACATAGCTATCCTTGGTGTTCAATCTATATTATTGCTGGAATTTTTTAAGTATTATGCCAATAGTATTCTGTTGATTTAACCATGACCTCAAAGCCATGGATATGCCAACAAATGTATGGTATGTTGTCTTATATTTTCTGAAGCAAAAGATGTCAAGTGAGACTATTTAGAGAGTGTTCTTATCACTATTTTCCCATGAACACACCTATCCACCTACTCATAGATGTGATGTTGACTGAGTACATTTGGTATGGCAGAAATTGTGCTAAAAGTCTCAAAACTTAATTCTTGTTTTGTAGACATGTAATCTATGTGTTGACAGACAGAAAATGACACAGATGCACAAGTGTAATTGTAAATTGTGGTGAATGCTATAAAGGAAAAGCTAGCTGTTGTGACAGATGACCATGAGTGGATGTAATTTATAATGTGTCCTTAGTACCAGCCTTGTTGGAAACCATGTTCTTAATTGCAGGCCATGGCTTTAACTTCAAGACAAGCAATTCTTTGAAAAACACTGACCTGTCTTTGGCAACTACTGTGTCTATTATCTCTCAGGTCAACTGGTCAACTAATTTTTCTTTCTCTTTGGGTGATTCATGAACTTTTCATCTTCTTACTAGGTTTGACTCAATTTATTGTGGAAGTGTACTGAGACCCATCTTAATTTGCAGTTCTGAATGTGATAATTGGACAGTTCACTGGTTCTTTCCAGTTTTAAATATGCATCTATTTCTATTTATGTGTATGTGTGTCTTGACAAGATGTATATGAGTGTATTTTATGGGCCCATTGCCCACAGAGGTCAGAATACGATACCCTGGAACTGAGTAGCTGACAGTTGTAATTCATAATGGCTCTGGGAACTGAACCTGTGTCTTCCACAAAAACAGCTAAGCCATCTTTCCAGGCCTAGTAACTTTAACTATATTTCTCCCTAGGAACCATTGTGGTACTCCCTTTTTTATTAAGGTGCTATTTATTTTGTAGATATCAAAAGTAGTTATAATGATGTCTGAACAAGCGTCTGAGTTTCTGTGTATTGTCATGTTGTTTTCATTATTTTTATCTTGATTCTGAAAAATAGAAACTCCCACTATATCATGGATTAAGACACTTGATGATCCTTCTCAAGACCAACAATACACCAAATGAAGTGCAAAAAGTTAAACAAATAGCAATCTGCATTTCTTCCTAGTCCATAGGTCTTTTTACTCTGTTACAATACTAAGCACTTCAAGTTTTTATTACAATTTTTGGTCAAAATGTATGTTGACCTAGTCATAAGTACTAGTACCCCAGAATGTGATCATAAGTTTACATGGAATCACTGTAGAAGCAATTATTTAAGAGTTCATTTTAGAGTAGGGTGGATCTTTGATTCGGCTGTTACTTCAACTAATTGAATAGACAGATGTGTCGAGAAAAACCTTACAGTGTCGAAACAATGTGTTTCAGTTGTGCACCGATAAGGCCAAGGAAAGCCAGTGAATTGCCAGAAGCCAGAAAAATCAAGGTCCAATTCTTCCCATAGGTTTCCACAGGGAGTAATGACCCTACTTTCTTTAAGATATGATTTTTTGAAGCGAATGTAAAGAGAAATAAGAGAAAAGCCCTAAAGCAGGTTCTTTGAACACAGCTCTATGCCCAGTCAGATAGATCCAAATCCAAGCTTCTGGAAACCTGTGGCCTTCTTCCCCAGCCCCACCTCCTTGTCTAGACCGGGGTATGAAGGCCACTGCTTTGACTTGTCTAGCTTTAGGGGATTCCTTTAATGCTGCTCTAAGGCAAAACACTTGCACTTCCCCCACAAATATGGCGTTGGTGGGAACAACATGCATTCTGTCTTAGAATTATATAATAATCTACTCTTTCTTCTTTCATTTGTTTGAATGCACCATTTATTATTGAATCATCTCCCTCTAGTTTCCTATGTTTTATATTCTCCTGGTATTTGACATTATATTTCTTTTTCTTCTCCTTTCTTCCTTCCCTTCTTCCATTCATTACTCTCCTTTTTTACTTAAAGAACAACAGCAACTTAAATAATGCTCAGATCCATGAAAGTGCCCTTTAGAAACACAACTTAAATAAACAAACTTGAATTTGAACTTACTTGAAGAAAACCACAAAATCCTTTGTCTTCCAAGAAAACTATAAATTAAAATAACTCAAATCATTAAAATCATAAACAAATTTAATAAACAAGCTAACAAGTTATTTGCTTCTTCCAGCCATGAGATAGTTATAACTGTAGTAATTTTATGATACCTTATGAACAACATAGATGAAGTAACAACTTGGCAGCATAATGGCAATTTACAAACACACTAATATGTACTCAAAGAAAACAAATGCTAAGCCAAACCAACCAGGTAAAAACATAAAACCCTGAAAATATGTAACTTACTTCAGTATAAGTCCTACTTTTGTCTTACATGTGTTCAAATTCGCTCTTGTGGAAATGGTCCAAAACAGGTCCAAAATAGGTTAAACCTCCTGACCTGGAGTAACCTTTACTGGGGGTGGTGGGCAGTCCTAATGGTTTATAGCTGTGCCTTTAATTAGGCATAAGACCCCATTAAAGCACTGAAAAGTGTTTTGATAATTTTAAATGAAGATATAAAGCAAATGGATAATGTGCTATTATTGCCAGTTTGAAGGGTATGGTTTCAGAAATTATAGCATTTTTTTCCCAAGTAGTCTTGGCTGAGATAGAGGTCCTCTCTGTCCTCTTTTGTCAAGTTAGACTTGATAGATATTTCCAACTATTCATTAAATAATATCTAAATCATAAAGCAATAACCATCATATGACTCTCACATAACTATCTGTTTCTAAAAGAATTATAGCGCGGATGGCTTTTAATGGCCATTTACAATGCCAGAATACTCTTAGGTGATCTCCGGTGGAATCAGTCCAAATTGGTTACCCAGTGGAATTGATCTTTAGTTAAAGGTCAAATTCAATTTTACCTTCAAAATTGAGAAGACTTGGGTGTGAAGGTGGCCTCTTAATAATAATCTTCAGTGGAAAATTCACTCTATATTCATTTTAAAAATCTTTAGGTTGAAAAAGAAATAATACCAATCCTTGGATAGTCTAGGCTTCAAAACAATTGCCAGACTGACATGAGGACTCTCAAATTTGAATCATTATGGTGCATTCTACACAAAGCTCTTTAAGGAAAGTAACTATAAACTATAGCAAACAGGATTTTCTTAATTTTAAAGGATGATTTAGCTTCCAAATGCAGAGACACAGAACTACTGAAGTGGAGATCCCTAAAAATATGGAATCCCTGAAAGTCACAGCCCATTGAAAGGCATTTCTTTTTTCCATGTAAATGTTTCTTCAAGAGGAGGAAGAGAGGAAAGAATAAAGCATGTTAATCTGAACATCACCAGGTGAGTTTTTCATATGTATTAATCTTGTGACAGTGCCATGCAGAGCAGTTTCTCCCCCATGAAATAAACAATGAGACATTCAGCTATGCCGTTTCCTTCTATCTCAGTGTGTCTAGTACTGACAGCATACTCTTCCTGCCAGATGCACTCTAAGGTACAGTTCTCAATTTTTCCATGTCTTTAACTGGCTACTGCATCTGGACCGAACATACCCTTCTTAATAGCAGGCCTGTTTACTTAAAAACTTACCACCTAGAAGTTATTCCCCGATGCTGAAACTTCAATCATTGTGCTCAAACAATGGTGAGAGCTTAGTCTGACTTTGTAGAAAATCCAACTGCAGCTCTAACTGCACCTGGAATGGTCCCAGGTTGGTCCATAGCTTCTAAGAGCTACCTCTCTCATTGCCTCTCCTAATATTTGACCCCTACTGAGTCTGTTCCAGTTTTCCATCAGTCTTTGACATTCTGCATGCCCAGGTAAAGTGTTATCCACTACCTTTCGTGGCTCTTCTCTTTACCTGAAGACTTTGTCCTACACATATCTCACTGACCTAGCTCCATTCTTCCTCCAGTGTTTGCACAAACACCCAACATCAATATCATCCACTCACTTAACATTTTTCCCTTGGGTGTAGCTCAGTTTTTTTTTCCATCTCCTTTTATATTTCTCTTTTCTTTAGCACACATCAACTTTTAACACATTCTAGGTTTTCTAACCATTCTTTCAATGTTTAATACCATCATCATATTTTACGTTCCACATGCTGAGGGGACTTGGTTCTGTCCACCTTTCTACCTCAACTACATAGAATTTGCCCAAGCTATAATATGCATATAATAAATATCAGATACTATGTTGATTCCATCTTCAAGATATAGATTGGTTGTATTTACTACCATTTTATTGCCAAATTCTTTGCTACCCACTTGGTCTTGGTTATCATTTTGATTTGTCTGCATTATTTCTGTGAATTCCTAAATCAGTTTGCTTTATACCACTATTTGTACTCATGAAAACAACATAGAGGCCATGAAATAAAAACAAGGCAAACAAATCTAAGACCTAAGTCATATTGTGATACAGTCCCCAATTTTCTAATGTCTATCTGTTTTTACTCCAAATCAAATCGGCTGCTCTTAGAGTGGGCCTTCACTCCCTAAAGATTGAGTCTCTTTACCTTTCAATTCCTATTCTGCCACCATTTTGTCCTCTTATGTCTGTATTTATTTTGTGCACCTACATTTCTATTTTATCTGACTAGTATACCCTTTTCCCAGAAATAGCCATTGTTGGCTTCCTGTATCTTTCATATTTTTGTTTAAATGTAAGTTCCTTAATGGAGCCTACCCTTTTGCTACTTCAAATTCTAGACCTCCTCTCTGATTTACTTACAGTACCTAGCAGGTTTTTTTTTTTTTTTTTTTTTTTTATGATTTTGTCTATTTGATGTTCATTGTCATAGCCAACCAGTATGCAAGCTTCACAACGTCTGTTGTTTTCTTCTATTTTGCTCACCAGGTTGTCCTCATAGTCTATCACAGAACACAACACATATAGACACTCAACTAATAAAACTGTAGTAGCAACAAAAGTGAAATACATACTCTTGGCATTTGAAAATGCTCAGAGGAAATACATGTGCATTAGTCAGTGTCCCAGCAAGAAACAAATGGTACATTTGAACTAATTTGAGCAGGGTTTAATAAAAAGGCTCTTTGCAGATGTGAGGAAAGGGTATAAGGAGAGTGCATAGGAGACTGTTATATCTCCAGGCTAGAATCATTGCCAAACTTCCCTTCCCTCTCCTATGAAAACTGAAAAATAAAAATATTCTTTGACATGGTCATATTTCAAGACATCAAGCAGTTGGGAGAAGAAGCCATGTAGGGCAAACAGAAAATACTTATAATATTAATGTATGTGATTTTTTTCTAATGTTGTGTCTAATAGACAACTGCCAACTGTTTCCCATATTTATAGCATATATATGCAGATTGAAATCTTGAATTGTATACCACATTATGTCTTTTAAAAACCAACTTACATCCTAAAAACATATTTGTCTTCTATGTTTGTCTTTTACTGTATGTGAACCCATGCATTGCTGAGACATATACTAGTGGAGTGGCTCCAAAGACAGGAAGTGGAGATACCTATTTAACAGGTTACTGTGTTAAAATATGATGCATTTGTGAATATTCTATATGGATTTGAAAAACAAAAATAGCTAACACAAATTGAAAAAGCACAAGAGCAGATCATTTCAGATAATGCAGGTTAAAAAGAGAAGTCCAAAAAAGTGATCTTTGTTCTCAGACATAAATAAGAAGAAGGAAGCCAAATAATAAGCATCTAAAGAGACTGATGATTCTAGGTACAAAGAACAAATGTGAAGATCACTTTGGGGAAATGTATTAGGGTTGACTAAAGGAACAGTACTGTACTACTGGAATAAATACCGACTACAAAGGGTATTCATTGGATTGGGCCATATAGCCACACAGTCTAGCAATGGCTGTCTGTACCTAGGGAAATCTAGCAACTTGGCAACTTTTGAGTTCAAAATGCTGGACACATGAGAAATCCTGATCTGGTATGGAAAGCTGGGAGGAGTCCTGGAGAGCCATCATTCCTCAATTCACTGTAAGAGGCCAAAAAGTTGCGTTCAGATCCCACTGGAGGATGGGGGTGGCAAAAGCTTGACAAGCATGATTTTATGGACCCCCCACCCCAGGAGGCATGTGCCTCTAGTTGATTCTAGATGCAATCAAGTTAAAAAGCATCACCACGAGCAAAAATCTCAGTTGACTTAGAACATACAGTGTCAGGGAATTCTAGAGTGGAGGTGACAGTTATGAAATTACTCATGAGCCAAGAAGAGGACTTGCAACAGAAGAGGTGGCATATTATTAAAAATGTAGCAAAACCCATTAGAGAGTTCCACATCTAAGAATGGCAGGTCCTGATGTTGACGGGATGTAAATGAGTTCAGGAATGACAAATACCAGTATGTAGGTTCCACAAAAATTAAACATAGTGCTATCTTCCATCAGTATTAATCACGGGCATATACCTAGAGTGATCAAAGTAAAAGTCAGAATACAAAGCAGGAACCAAAATATCCAGGTGACTGAAATACTATTTATAATAGCCAAGCTGGAAATCAGCAATCTGTGTGTGTGTGTGTGTGTGTGTGTGTGTGTGTGTGTGTGTGTGTGTGTGCATGCGTGCTTGCACGTATACATGTATATGACATATATAGCAACTCTAAAATGAAAATAAAATATGCCATTTGTAGTAAATTGAATAGAGCCAGAAACTATCATGTTAAGCAAAATAAAATACACTCTAATCAACAAAAATGTTATGCACTTTCACATGTACAACCAAATTTTCTTTTTAAGACATAAAGTAGAAAAGAAATTATTTGGAAAGAGGAAGAGGCCAAGTGGGAGGGAATAATGGTAAAAGAAGAAGGCCATGATTAAAAGCTGTTATGTACATTGTATACATCAAAGGCAGCTGTTACTGACCCAGAAACTTCATTCAAGCTGGCTACCTTTTCTAATGTTGGAACTTTCTCTTTACTCTACTTGAGGAGGGAAGTATTCCTCATTCTTATTCAGCTGTGAACCCTGGGAACTCCAATAATGACTGGTCTGGCAACATCGGACCACAGGTACAATAGAGACAATAGATGATCATACATGCACGAACATACTGGCAGTATGTAGATTCAGCAGGATTAGAGAAAGTGAGATGTGGGAGGAAGAGAAGACAGAGAATGAGAGAGAGAGAGAGAGAGAGAGAGAGAGAGAGAGAGGAGAGATGAAGAGAAAAGACACACAGAGAGAAACACACACACACACAGAGAGAGAGAGAGAGAGAGAGAGAGAGAGAGAGAGAGAGAGAGAGAGAGAGACAGAGACAGAGACAGAGACAGAGACACAGAGACAGAGACAGAGAGAGAGGGACAGTGCAAATGATGATGGGAAAGAAAATGGGTGGGGAGGGCTTTAGGGGAGAAGCTGGAAAGGAGAGAATAGGGATTAAATACATGTATAAAATTCCGAATAAAAATAATATGACTTCAATTTCTTTCTACCAATTAATTTTAGCAAAGGCATTTATATTTTCTTTCTCTTTGAAATGCAAGATAGAACCGTATTTTATCTCATTCTCTTTACATTTCCATAGCTTACTTCAAGATAGATGAACTATCTTTTGATTTTTCTGTATGTCACTTTTAGTTTTCTGGAATTTTCCAACTTTTTATACAATTTATTGAACATTCGTGGGTGGTTTAATGTTTTGGAGGTGTATTTCAACCCTTCTGTAAACCTAAACAGAACCCCATGACTTGCTGTTGTGTCTCTTCCCTGCATCAACACTACTGCACTCATGTTTTTAAACTCATTTTGAACTTCTCATTTCATTTCATCATTATCATTTCATATCATCACACATTTAAAAAATTATCACTTAACTGTTGTGTAAATATCCACACTCATTGTATTAATATTTAGACAGACCTAAAACTAACAGATGTCTATATATGTCTCTTGACTATAATGAACTCTACATTTTCTTTTTCTCTTAGAAGCCTTTTACACATACGACAACAAGAAACTAGAACCGTACCAACAGACTTTATAAAATTCAAAGTTGGAGACTACCTTAATATAGTACCTTCACTGCAATATATAAAAGAAATTTAGAGATATAAAGGTAATTTTTTGTTATTCAACTGTTTTTATAAAAGGTAATTTAGATAATAGCATGTTACCATAGTGATTAATATGGCTATTATTACTATTGTATTTGAAGCATCAAAGCATATATAGCTCCCTACTTGTACATGACAAGAGCAAGTGAAAAATTCATATTAAAGGTACCATGTGTACTTGTGTATATCATTATTCTTGGACCCTCACCCCAGCTTTCTTTTTTTCTACTTTTTTTTTTTTTGGAAGACTTAGTCTGAATGACAGTCACTCAAACAGGACTAGCAGGACACTTTGCTTCATGTTGATTGTGTTTATCATTTCACTCCATAATATATATCCATGATGCCTATGATCATTAGAGGAAATAGAGTCACCCTTTCAATTTCCATGCAACTTTTTATGTGTTGTGCAGAAAAGTGAAAGTAATATCAACATTTAAAAAAATGTACGTACTGTTTAGTCATCCACAAAGGTGTTTGGATATAGATTTCTTTGGCCATAACTTTTGGCAACGTTACATGGACTCTTGAAGTTCAAGGAGTTATTTAAAGTGGATCCAGGGCCCTCCTCCATGCATGCTTACCCATTCATTCATTCATTCATTCTTTCACTCATTCACTCAGTTCTGATCTTTTGGCACAAGCTCTATGATTGCCCCTACTATTCTAATAATATATCCTAAAGTAAACAGGAGGGGCAGCATGGTCCAGCTTTTATGGATTTCTAGCAGGATATCACAGACCACACATGAGCATGGCAGTGAGAAAGTAGGGTTATATAATGCAAACACCGTAAAGTGTCTGTGGGATAGGCTTCACTTTCAGAGGAACAATACTCTGCAGGTATGAACATTCCAGCAGGTATTCAGTTTGTTTTTCTATTTTAATTTTAAGCCAGCCCAAATAGAAATGGATCATTCAAAAGTAAAAAGATGCAGAGAAAGGGAGATTAAAAAAAAAAAAAGGCTTGCAAAGTCTAAGTGGAGGCACTCAGAATATGGTTAGTGACTATCTTCTCAGAATGAGACAGTCAGGCAGCTTAGCACAGGGAGTCTGATCACACTTGGAGAATTAAATGAAGGTCATGTTTAGAATGACAATAAGCTTACACTTGAACTCCAGACACAGAAAAGATGAATGAAAGAAGGGGAAAATTTTGACACAGAGGGTATCAGTCAAGACCATTCTTAGCTGAATCATCTATATTCAGTAAATATTTCATCAATAAAATAAGTGCAGCTTTTTCCAGAACATACTCTTTTTTTTTCTTACTATTATTATGGTTCTTGAGAGACTATGATTTTTTTTTAACATAGGTATAATAGATTTAGTTATTTTCCCCTAGAGAAATGAAGCATTTGGATTTAGATATTTTGAATTGACTTTTACTGCAGCCCATCTCCCAAGCCTTTGTTTAAACTGAGGAATAGATAAAAAGAAAAGTGAGAATGAAAGAAGGGGGCATACGTTGGGATGAATAACTAAATCTAGCTCTCAAGAAGCAATACATGCCAATGTACATGAACCCAAAGAACAAATGATACAGTATCTGCAAAACATGTTGAGAGAAGACCGAGTTTACCCCCTGGACACTATTATCCATTCTTAGAGAAGACTACCATAACCTTAATGCTTTAGCCATCCATCTCTTTGAATATGATGCTTACTCAGTCAGTTCAAAGATGCACATAAAGGTTTTGTTTGTCTCCCAGACGATAGTAGCTTTATTTCAGCTTTGCCCTTGGGTATACAGCATGCATGAAAGAGACAGATCCTTTGGAAGTAAAAGACCCTTGTTAACTCTTATACCAACATGATTGTGTTATAACTGCAGCACATCTTAGTACTTGGTATCTCATGCACATCCCATTTAGGACAGAACATCTAAATAAAATCTCGCAGCATTTTTTTTCTTTTGTTCATTTTATTGGCATTACTGTAAAACTTGCTTCATTCTCATTCCACAGAAGCAGCAGAATTTTCCTCCTCTCATATTTTTATATTGATTTGCTGGGCATAAAAGGCAGGTTAATCTTAATATTCGTGTTGTTGTTTCACTGGGATGGAAGGCTGTTGCAGATCAAGAGAGCAGGTATCCATTTGCCTTGATGAAGAGGAAAAGAGTCTCCCTTCCCAGAGAATGTTTTTTTCCGGGTGGCCTGGATACCCTACATGGAACCAGCTTCCTTTCTAGAGCACGTGACAAGGCTTGCCTAGTACTCCCAGGTCTTCCATTGAAGACTGTAGTGAAAGGATCCATTTAGGGAGCCATGCAATTCAGCCATGTTAGAAATCCTGTACTGAGGCTGCCTGCTGTGACTTTCAAGTTCTTGACCTTTGCTGAAGAAGGTCTTGTGTTCTGGCTATCTTTGGATTGTTTACCTTTGAAAAGAAATCAGGAAGTTGTTACAGAAAACTACCCAGAGAAATAAGGACGTTCTTCCAGAGAACTACTCGGAGAATTATATTCTTGCTTGGAGGCTAGAAGGAAGGGAGATTGTAATAGAGGTTGTGGTGTCCTTGCTATATAAACCATACTGGCTTTTAATAAAGTGGGCCCTTGGTCAGAATCCGTCTTGGCCTCATACCCCATGTGTCTCTTCCAATTTGCACCCCCTCTTTCAGGTGAACCCTGGTTTGATATGTCCCACAGACTGGGACAGATCCAGAGCTCCAATAAAAGACATTCTCAAATGAAAGTGGCCAGTTTCATACAACTTGGACATTTTCTTGGTATTTCTATTACTTTGCATTGCAATTCATAGGAATTTGAAGATTGTCATATGGATTTGTTCTATTGTTTTCATTTGGCAATTATTTCAAAATTTCCTCTATACGTACAAGGATGATGTTTGGAAAAAAATAAAGCATGAATTATCTAACCTCTAAATGACCATAGTCAATTATATTTTATATTTAATCTTTTGCTATAATTGTTAGTAAAATGTTATAGCTGAAAATGTGTTGTAGACCTAGTCCCTGCGCTTCCACATTCAACAACACAATACTCTGGGCTTTCTCAAATTCTTAATCTAAATTCTTAAGCCTAGAGATGCTTGCAAAGTCCAGTTATAAACATTATTGTACCAAGTAGTTATCATTACATAAACATAGAAAATGATTCAAAAAATTTTTTTCAAATGTTCAAAATACACAAATGCAGAATAATAGAAAGCATGGAAGCTGAGGCCTGCACTGGAGAGTTAGGGAAGAATCAGAACCCGGACTTGGGATTTTAGCCATCATGAACCCAGGAAGAAAATAGTATGTTGGACCATATTTAAAGTGTATGAAGTCACAGAATAAAAAATGTACATACAAAAAGGAGGACATGAGTAGGGCCCACAGAATTATTATAGAAAGGAAAAACATCCTCGATAAATAGACATTTCCATTCCAAAATCTGAGGATTACCACTAAGATTGAATTATTGATTTGCTGAAAATTTATTCCCAGAGCACAACCTAAAGCAAAGTCAAGTGATTTCTATAGAGGGATCTCTAAACATCACAGAATTCCCAAAATGAAGGCCCAAGAAATATGAATAGATAATGTTAAGATGTATAAAAGAGACACAAGAATTTTTTTAAAGGTATTATTTGGGCTTGAGAGACAGTTTACCTGGTAAAGAGCAGTTCCTATGGGTGCAAAGACCTAAGTTCAGTTCCCAGCACTCGTGAAAGGGAGCATAGAGCTGTTTGTGACTTCAGATCCAGTGATATCTTATACACACTGGTCTCAGTGGGTCCTGAATTTGTACATAAACACACATGTATACATAAGAATGATTTTACTCTATGAAAAGAACATAATATCACTAAAATAACTAAGTATCTCTATAAAGGTCAAGTAAGTATTTAATAAATTCAATTACACTTTATTTTTAAATACTAGTAAAATGAGTAAATACTAGAGACCAGACTTGAATACACTAAAAAGGTATCCATGTCAAAGCTAGCATTAATAAAATTACATAGACTACAATACTGTAATGTGAACAAAGTCTGAGATATGCAGAGAATGAAATAAAATGCCCAGTCTAGAGGTGACCAGACTTTCTGAGGAAAGACTAACATAGGACAAAATAGACATACTTAATGTAATAATGGCTTACATTATATTATTTGGGGTCAGGTTCAAGACAGGGTTTCCCTGTGCATCCTTGGCTGTCCTGAATTCTCTTTGTAGACCAGGCTGGCCTCAAACTCACAGTGACTCACCTGCCTCTGCCTCTGAGTGCCTGAATTAAAGGCGTGCACCACCACGCCTAGCACATTAGGTTTTTTTGGTTTTTTGGTTTTGTTTTGTTTGGCTTGGTTTTTACTGAAATGTCAAATGAGGAAATTCAATGAATCCAAATTGGGATGAGATGTAAAAATCTAAGTCTAGTTATTCTGTAGTGAACCTTTGTACTGTGAGATAATAACTGAACACAGCCCCCGAGAAAACATAACAAAACTATTACCTCCAAACAGCTCACTGAACATTACATTCAATGTCAAGAACAAAGAGACTATCTAGAATCTATACAAGTAAGTAAAAAAAATTTTTAAAATGGTCGGAAAACAAACTTGTTGACTTAGAAATGCAAATATAGGTAGTTTGTCAAAATTCAAGCAAGATAATAGCAGCACAAAAGTGAGAATTTACAAGGAACAGGAAATTGAAAAAAAGGCTTCGTAAAGAACGATTCTGGAAATGAAAACAATTCCAAAGATTTTTTTATGAAGGAAACAATAATGAAAAGAATAAATCTAAAACAAAAGCTATGACACTAGATAGTAGTGACAGCATAAGAGGTTGGGATAGATTGAGAAACTCAAAATTTGTCTCAGAACCTTATGTTGAAGATTAACTTTTTAAATATGTCCATTTTGCCAGAAGTGACTAGTATATTTGAACTATATTAGGTAATATACAAATAACCAGAAGAATAAGTGGGATAAGCCTAGTCTTGAATCTAAGAAACCAAACTAAAAGTAGGCCTGAAAAATAAGATGATAGAAACACTCCAATATGTTAATAATCTCTCTACATAGACTAGTCTTGGTAATTAAAAGCTGTCATGGTAGAAAAATAAAAACACTCTCCAGTTATAGGCTGCCTATAAAAGACTGACTTAAATCAAATTAAAACAGAAAGCTTAAGTACAAAATTGCTGAAAAGTTTCCAGGCACTTACCAACTAAAATACAATGTAGTTTAAACTGTTATAAAGGATAAAGTAGACATAAAGAGAGGGGATACTGCTAAAAATAAAGAGCATGCCTCCTTACGAGCAAAACTTAGAACTTAATGGAACTACATCTCAATTCCAGAGCTATAGAAAAAACTTATAATGCTATAATACAAATAAACATTTACAGTACTTAAAGGGCCAATTAGGAAAGCAGTAGCACATTATGGCAGATTAGCACTCCATACTCAATAATTGTTAAATCGTGTGCAAAAAAATCAGTACTCATTCAGCTTGTTGGATATACTTGATCATATATAGAAACCTCAATTCAGTAATGAATGAAAGAGCTAGGTTTTTGTTAAGAATTTGTCCATAAGGCTAACAAATATTGGCTCAACACATTTTTATCCTTACTATAAAAAGGCATGCCTTATAGTTAATTATGACATAAGATGGCTCACGGGTTAAGAACACTGACTGCTCTTACAGAGGTCCTGAGTTCAATTCCCAGCAAGCACATGATGGTTCCCAACCATCTATAATATGATCTGATGCCCTCTTCTGGCCTGCAGGTGTACTTGCAGGTACAACACTGCATACATAATAAATAAATCTTAAAAAAAAAAAAAACAACATAATATGTGAAATTTACCTTTAATATTTCAATAAAATTGTAAGATGTTTGTAATATGTTTCCAGAGACAAGGACCTCAATGTGTAGAAACACTTTATAAATGACTAAATGACAACTCAAATATTACCCACCAACAAATGAAGATTACAATTAAAGTATCCTCCCATAAGAAATTTGTTAACTGAAATATTCATCTTACATGAGAAAAAAAAGCTGAATGTTTACCAGAAATTAGATAAAGAGCCACAGAATAAACTCAGCAAAAATTAAGTGAATTGAATAAATATGAGCTACTCTTATGAGAACTGACAGAATTGGTTTGCATTTTTTGAAAAAGGGAATAAAGCAGGGAAGGTTGCATAAAGATTGATTAGAAAAGGAAGGCAATGAATATATGAACACAGTATTATTGGAATTTGAAACAAGAATATAGGGAAAGATACAATTCAGACTTAAAAGTACGTAATGAATCCCCTTATGCCATTAATTTGAAGTTTTAGGTTAAATTGATAATCTCTTAACAAAGGCAAACTCAATAAAACTATGTGGGGAAAGTGGGGAGAATTTATAGTCTTTTTCCAGCAGTAGAAGACAAAACAAAAGAAAACACAATTTGTTTAAAATCTTCTAAGGGAGTATCATACAAGTCCCCAAAAATATATCAGAAGGTTCAAGCAAATAATATAAAACTGAAGTATTCTAGTATTACTAGTGTTTTTAAAATACAAAAACAAATAGAGGGCTGGGAAACAAGCCATGCAATTTTATGAGGTCAAACTCGTATTATAAACAAACCAGACAGAGAAGGAAGAGCAAGAGGAAGAATGGGGCACACACGTTCTGTCCATGGATATAGCCAGAAAAGTATCCCAAACATACATTGACAAAGGAAGTAATACCTTGGGGGTTAACAACATTCATCCTTTAAGTGCAAAGCTGCTCAAGTAACTCACAATATGCTGTGTTTTTAATGTGAATAGTATTTTCTGCAAATATCCCATTGTGAAGGGGTTGCTTAGCAATGTGGCTCTGGTGTGAAATGCTGAGGATCTTTAATGGGGAAAACACATGGGTGGTACCTAGGTTATTGGTGCATACGTTTGCAGGGCATGATGGGGTACTGGCCAATGACCTGACATACTCATCATAATGTGCTATATGTAGCAGTGGACCAGTCTGTAAGGCCACCTAACTTTCAACTGAAATCTCCAGAACCAGGAGCCCAAACAAACCTTTCTCTTTATCAATAACTTGTATCAAAGGTTTTATAAATAGTAATATAAAGCCAACTACTATGCCAAATTAAATGAGAAATATGTGCATCTCAGAGATATTTGCACATTTAGTGCTGCACTATTCACAGCTCACAATAGCTAAGATGTTAAACTAGATTAGATGAATATGTAGGTATTCATCAATGTATCAACAAATACAGTATTGAATTCTATTCTGCTATAAAAGCAGCATAAAATTATAACATTTTCAGCTCCATGGGTAGAACTGGAGACAATTGTTTTAAAGAAAATGTCACACTCAGGAAGGTAAATATCACTTACTTTCTCTCATATGCATAATCTAAATTTGAGCACACACACGCGCACGCACGCACACACACACACACACACACACACACACACACACACACACAAACAAAAAAAACAAAGTTGGAAGAGGACAAAAAATAAAATGTCATGAACATGACAGTATAATGACACACTAAGTTAAATAAAATGAGTGCTCATTTATGATAAATAGTCCTAAAAATCCAAACAAATGAAAGTGAATTTTAGAATGTTAAATCATCTCTAACAAAAACAATGGATTATATTTATTTTTCTAAAAGACTTTTTATAAAAGTATATATAAATTAAGACAATAATGTAGTCATATGTTTGGACAAGGAGACCACCAGAGCAGAATAGTGTGTTCAATGAATCAACACAACCACACAAACTTGATTCATTGTAGAGGTAGTATTTCAAATTAAGAGGTCCTTTAAATAAGCACTGCTGGGGAAGTGGTTTATTACATAGAATAATATGAAGTTGTATCTTTACCTCACACTTTCTTCATGCTCAAGAAATAGTTTTGCAAGTCAATCATTGACATTTTTCAAATGAAATGTAGATTTATGTATTCATGAATTTAATGGAGAGAAGATATTTTAAAGTATAAGTACACACATGTAAAATAGATTTAAAATGGAATTACCCTATAGAAGGGCAACAGTGCCTCTACGAGATACCACAGGCATATAAATAAAATCCTACTCACAGAAATGAGTTAGCTTGTTTTGGAGTTGTTGGCCAGTGTTGTCCCATAGATACCTAAACACTACTGGTTATTGTTATTACTCTTAATTACTTTCCAGAACTTAATGATAAGACCCTATTGATAAAGATACCACATCCTTGAGTAATAGACTAATAGACCATGAGTAAATCACTCTAGTACTGACCTGGAATCTTCATTTCTATGACTAGCTTTCATAGTGTTGGAAGGTGCTATACAGGCTATCAAAAGATAAAGTGCTTGCTTATCTTATCAGTCTTACAAAGTATTTACTCAGTCTTATCTAGCTGTAATCCTTGTGGGCTACAATAGTGACTGACTCAGCAAGACATTACCCAGTGGTGTAATACCAGCATGAATGTCACAGGAGAAACCAATTACCTTATTATTATTATTTTTTTTTTTTTGATGTATGTAACTCCCAATGCATAAGATGAAACCTTTCCCGGGTACCACTGTAAGGCCAAAAACCAGTAGTCATAAATCATAAGCTTAGTGGAGAGAGTACTACTACCATTCTGCTAAGTAGATATAGAATTTATCTGACTCCTAGTAACTTACTCTTACCTGTAGATTAACACACTCCCAACCTTCATCTGAGAATCTTCTATCTGAAGTAGATGGCGATTAACACAGAAATCCACAACTGGTCAAGGTGGAAATAAGAGACTGAAAACTTCTCAGGCCTAAAAGGGATATTTATTTTACACTCCTTCTTCCTATGGTACAGGGATTAGTGAGGAAGAGGAAGTGGGAACAGAAAGAATATATGAGACAGAGACAGTGGTCATTACAAAGAAAATAGTTCTTCCTGAAACACTGGAACAACAGCACATGTGAACACACAGTGATTATGACAGCATGTACAAGATCTGCCCAATCACAAGCCAAACTAACTTAGAAGTGATGACGTCTTTGCTCTGTGTTCTGTACCCTGTATTGTTTCATTTAAAGTTGTAATTCGAAGTATGACAACACTATTATTTGTATTCTGTACCTCTAGTGTGTAGGCTTGATTGCTCACTGACTTCCTTGAATCTATTCCATGAGAACTGTAACCACCGCAACCCCACAACCCCCCATCCCCCGTTTTTGAAATGTACATATAAAAATTTAGACTCCTGGGCCCAAATCTGCAGGTTACCAAGAAGAGACTTGATACCCTATGAGCATATACAGGGGGAGATAATCCCCCTCAGGAACAGTCATAGGGGAGGGGAATAATGGGAAAATGGGAGGGAGGGAAGATTGGGAGGATACAAGGGATGGGATAACCATTGAGATGTAACAAGAATAAATTTTTAAAAAATTTAGACTCCTTGTCTAAAAAATATACTAAGATACAAACTCATCCTAGGTTGTTCTGTTTGTCACTTGCCTTATCTTTGCCAGCTAACCCTTACTCTCATTCCCAAGGACCTATACCCGACTGAGCTAGTCTGTGGCATATTGGTTTTTGGTAGTGTCTGCGAGGAGAGTCAGTTTTTCTTAAGAGTATTGCCCCTGCTAAATTTGCCACACTTCAGTTGAAGGCCACACATCCAAGAACTTGTACGTAGCACTTATTGGACACTATATGTAGGGGGATTGGGGAAGGACACAAAATTCTGCATGAAGGGAAGGGGAAGGGAAGGGAAAGGGGAGGGAAGGGAGAGGGGACAGGAGAGGAGGGGAGGGGAAGGGAGGGGAAGGAGAAGGCAGGGGAGGGAAAGAGAGGGAAGAGTGGATCTGGCAGGGGTTGGTAGAAAGGTCAATACAATCAAAATATTTTGCAAATTTCTCAAAGAACTAATAAAAAGAAAAGAATTAATAAATACAAGTATGATTAAATACTTTTAAATTCTTATGATCAGATGGTGTCATAGCCAAAGGACAAAGAAACCTTCACAGGGAGAAACTGACTGTATAAGATATACTGAAAAAGGACAGGGTTCCACAGTAAGTCACAAAAAGCAACAAAGAAAAATAGGCAAAATGTTCAAATGAGCAGTAAAACATGAATTGTACTTGGCAAATTTATACACAATGAATACAAGTTCAAATGTAGCCTATGAACTGCTAATTCTCCACTTGGGGGAGGGGAGAGGGCGTACTACTGCTGAACTTCTGACATGCACTCTGGTGTCCACGATTTGATCACTGTGCCTCGGCAGGATGGCCTTGCAAGCACACAGAAGAAGGGGATGCAGGTATCCTGATAAGGCCTGGTATACTGTGGCCAGACAGTGGTGCAGGAGGGCCCCAACCTCAGAGGTCTAGGGGAGGAGAATATGGTAAAATAGGGAGTGAGGGTGAGAATGAGAAGATAAGAGCGAGGGAATAACAATCAGAATGTAATGTAAATAAATTATAATAAAAAATTAAAAGTCACAGCAATGTTATTCTATAAATGAAAAGTATTTTAAATCTTGGACAGTATTTTATGTAGGATATGCATAAAGAATGTAACTTAGACCCTGGCTATTTTGGAAGTAACATAACTATAAAAGATATTGTGATTAAAAACTTGATATAATTTAGTAGTGTTGAAGATGTGCCTATCATAGCTGCACAGTTTTTCCTTCAGGTTATATAATTTTAGTCATCTGCTCAATGGACATATTTAGGATGCTCATAAATCTTGTGTTTAATAGTTCACAGCTAGCTGCATTCCTAAAGGTCATTAAATAAAGTAGGGTTTATTCAAGCCATGCAGTTGGTAAAGTAAGTGAAAGAGGGCTTCCCAAACCTTTCAAATTATGACCCTTTTCACCCAAAATATTCAAACACAATTCTGAGTATAGAAATAAAAAACTTGCTATATAAATAAATTATTTACTTATAATTAGTAGTAAAGAATTTTATTTTTAAACAATTATGTGCAATAATCAATATTTTAATATTCATTGAAGAAAAAAAAAACAAATTTATATAGTAATGAAAGAGATGTGCTTCTAAACCTAGGCTGAATATTTGATACAACATCTTCAGGTTTTTTTCAGAGTTGATTGATATTTAACTATAGAAATGTCAGTGCTTAGAACCTGCTGTACATGAAGGTAAAATATAAAATAGCAGATGTATGCTTTGGGCCATTTCAGAAAACATTAGAAATTCTGTTGTAATCTCATGCCAAAATAAATTTAGCAATTGTCTTATGAATGTCAAGTCAGTGACTCAAATAGCAATTTTTAAAATCAAACATTCTAACACAATACAATCCAAAGATATGTTAATTTGATACATGCTGAGGAATGAAGGCAGGGAAATACTAAAAGCCTGTTTTCCATAATTAAACCATCACATCTCTATACGAGCAGAAACATTTGTATGCACAGTAGAAACACTGTAGCTCATGTTGTACAATAGTTAACAACTCTGAACTGAGGTATTTCAGAAGGTGCTGGTTCGTTCTTACCTGGAACGGCAGTAAGCTCAGTGCAAACTATGCGTGTTGTACATTCAATATCAAGGTTGTGATGAAAGTGCACAATGGACCATTTTCAAGCATTGCTACACATACCCAGCATACACAACACACTTGATTTAGAATTAATTCTTGCTTATTACATACTCAAAGCCTTCTACTTATTATGAAAATCTTTGCAACTCCCAATCAGTTCCCTGGTTCCATGTGGGTTATAGCCCATAATTTAGGATGCTATGATAACCCTCGAAAGGTTCAGTTTCGAAGAGTAATGACATATAGTAACAATATTAAAAACAGGAAAACATTGTTATTTATTTATTATAATATGTGATATTTATTTACATCAAAGTTATCTGTAGAGAAGGAGACTGGAGCATTCACTCCCATTCAGGGCTATCACTGCTTCAGTGAGATGTTCCTTCCTAAGCAGAAATACAGCAGGGTTTGTCATGTTATCTACACTCACTATGTCACACACAGAACATTTTGTATGTATTCTGACATATGCATATATAATGTTGATACTAATTTTTGAGATATTGTGACTAGGCATCTAGGCAAGCATACTTTATTATTTATGAATCCTCTGGTCGCCAGCACAAGAAACATCTCAGACCGGTGTAAGCAAGGAGTAAATCCACTGGTTTACAGAACTGAAATCGTAGTCTGGAAAGCATGGTTCAAATGATGCTTCAACTCTTTTGGTCTCTCAACTGGTTCTTGCCCTTGTTTGGAAGGAAGCTGCAGTGGCTCCCATTCTATGATCTCTCAAGCTCATATCCAGTAGGAAAGCATCTAACTATTCAGAATCCCGAGGTCATAATCTCTGGGACTGGACCTTTTTGGATTTTCCTGGGCTGTGTTGAGTCATAAGCTTGACTGGATCAGAGCACATTCTATCATCGGCAGGGAATGCTGCAGTACCTTGGGTGTGAGTCACAAGACTGGAGAGAGTGGTGAGAGCTCACTTTACCAAGAGCAAGGAAGGTGCTGTCTTTCAGTTTTCTCTCCCCAAATCCCACTTGCAGTGCTAAAGTCAGGAAACTGGTTTGAACCATGGGATGAACCAGGCACTGGGGCTTAATACACCCACCAAAGGCTGTTGAAATTCAAGTGATCATAGTTCATATAGGCCCTAATCACCACCACTTCATTAGTTTACGGAAAGATTGCATTGTAGTGATTTCTAACTCAGGGGAAACTAGGTTAAGTTTCAACTCCCCCCACCTCCACTCCCCAATATAAATTTGATATTTTCTGCAGCATGGAAATTACATTTCTACATCAGAAGAGTGTTGTGAGGACCAAAAAATGTATGCAAATTGAGCTCTGACAGCATAGCAACAGGAAATGAATACAACGTTTCTCTATCACTGCTCTCATCATCTTTACTGGCATCCTTATCCTCATCTTCACTTCATCATGAAATATTCACTATTTCTTCGGACAACATTTGAAGAGTTTCTTTTAGGAACCATGGGAAGGGGATCAAGGAAGCCTTACAGATCTCTCTACATTATCTTCCTCTTTGCTCCAGCTTTAACTGTTGTCCTTATCACAGTGTGGTCTCTCTCTGTTACCTATCTTTTGCTGACATCTTTCTTTGTACGGTATCTAGTTCACCATTCATCCCTTTATGTAATTACTCATAGAGTAACCGGAGAGTAGGAGTGCAAGCATCAAAGGAGCCTGTGCCGGTCAGGAGCCCATGCGGATAACTCCATCACACATGCTAAGTAACAGGCTGCACCGATCACGCCAACTGCCGAGTAAGAACTGCAGTTATAAGCCACTTTACTCTCATTGTTAATAGGGACATAGCAAGTGACATAGGGTATCTAAACTAAAACATGTCATAAATTCTAGGGCCAAGGTTGAACATACAGTGTGTTTGAATACAAAACAACAACAAAACAGAACAAAACAAAAACTCCAATATCTGTAGTGTAAATATCAGTTCTAAAACTTGGGTGAATTTTTCTGATATTAAAACTGTTATTTCATTTTTATTTATTATTTCTGTCTGTCTGTCTATCTCTCTCTCTCTCTCTCTCTGTGTGTGTGTGTGTGTGAAAACTTGCAAAATCTGTTTTTGTTTGTTTTTACCATGTCAGTGTTTAGGTTTAAACTCATTCTGTTAGGCGTGGGGGCAAGAGCCTTTACCTCCTGGAATAATCTGAATAATCCCTGGCCTTACTTTCTGATACACACACATGGATACACACACACATGAGCTCCCGCAGTCTCCAAATGTTCATGATCTTTGTGAAATTTCAGTGGTGAAGTAAAAATAAACATGAATGTATTGTTGACACTCTCTATACACCTCAGGGAGACGGTTTCCGAAGCTCACTTTTGAATTTCTTCTCAGCCTAGTGCCATGGGAACCACTAAAGTGTCAGCCTTTATTTTCTATCATGCCGCCTCACAAACTGGCACCCACAGACCCCAGAGGAGCGCTATGTGCCTCTTAATACGTGTTTATTGAATAAGCAAAATGATAAAGTTCTCCTCAGAGACTAGATCTCCCGTGTGGCAGAACTTGGGGCTTTCCGTTCTGCTAATGGCTTCCTGCTCATCAGTCAGGGGAGCTTCAGTTTCACTTCAAGTCTCTTTTCACAACCTGAAGAAAGCGAGGCCACGGTGGAGAGGAAGACCCTAGGGGATGAATGTTGGGCAGGGCACAGAGGGCACCGCTACTTGACCTCCCACGGCCGAGAAGACTTGAAACACTGAGCTAAGCATGCATAACCTTGGAGACACTCTTTGTCCAGTCCTGCCACCTTATTAGTAAGCCTTCAAAAGCTCCCAGAACTGACCTACTCCTTGGTCTTTCATCACACCAAACCAGAACTTTTGTTTCCCGAACCGTATTAAGAGTTCCGGATACAAACGAAGTGCGCTGAGAGATGCAGTCAATCTAGTACCTCCCATGCTGCACTTGGGTGTTTGGTTCCTGTCTCATTCCCTCCTGGGTCATGTGGAGCGAATTTTCCTTGTGAGAAGTTAAGGGCCTAGAGACCATCCTTTCAGCGGTGGGTGGTGGTGCCAATGTGCACCTAGCCACTGCTTGTGCCAGAGAGGGCTCTTGGTTCTTCTTCCTTTTATTTCCCCAGGGGGAGGGAAAGGGCCAATTTAATGAGACTACAAACTGGGACCAGGCCACAGCTCACAGTGACAGGAGGCCATGCAGTGGTAGTGACAGACCAGTAGAGGGACAACAATAGGATACAGCATCCACTCGGGCATATTCATAGACCATTCAGGAAATGCACACATTTGTGCTAACACCCTGGGCACGTCTCTTGTCCCTACGACATCCCCACCACCTGTGACTTCTTGCTGGCACCCAGGCCAGTGCCACAGCTGTCCCTACTGAAGTGCTCCAATATGGAGGCAAGTAAACTATAATAAGAAAAAGGCTGGAGCTTACTTGAGAGCAATGAACCTACAAGGACGCTCTTCTGATCTTCTATCAGCAAACCACCAGGCAGAAGTTGCACCCATACATGGCACAGACACAAAAGCAGACAGGACAGGCTCATGGGCATTCATTCCTTCCGGCCTTCGAAAACATAGGGCTTCACAGAGGTTTGGCTAGAAAGGAGATCTGCACACTGACTGCCTCAACCTAGGTAAGAACAGCAGCAAGTTCTTCTTGGCTACAAGGCTTTGACTAGCTCAGCTTCCTCTATGCCTTATGCCATGCAGCTCTTGGGGAACCTCCTAGTTCTTGCTTTCTTGGAAGTGTTTATGCAGAGCAACCAGAGGCAAACAGAAAGCTGGCATAGAATCTGCTGGATATTTTTCCCAAAGAGAATTCACACACTTGTTCAAATCAATGCCCCCATCACCTAAGATAACTTGCTAAACTCAGAGCTCTCTAAACTGGCATAACATCTATGTTACTACTTGGAGTAATACTATGCACTATAATATCACTTTGTGGAAGGAGATTCAATATTAAAATAGCTTCTAAGCTGATCAAAATATTTGTAGTTCTATTTTAAGAATGTATAAATTTTTCATGTAAAATTAATTAAGTCACTGAAGTAGTTTAATTGAGTCACTGAAGTAACCCTACAGAGTACTGAGCTGGAAGCTACATACAACAAGGCCCTAATGTGTTTCTTAAGATCCACATTTATTTCAACAAATTCAAAAGATACATTTGGGACAAATGTTCCTTGTGACGGGTAGAACCTAAAAGTATTTAATAAATGCAGCTTGTCAGACATCTATAGGCCCTCTCTGGAGGATTGCTAAACAGATACTTGGAATGCTACCTTTCTTCCTCTGCCAAATGAAAGAATCTAAGAGTTTTCCTTACTTCTAGCAACAGGTCTAAAGACAGCCCCAGCCCCATCATCACTCAAATAGGTGATACCGGTATGTTCTAGGTTAAGGTATCAGATTCTAACCATTAAAAGATCTTGTGGACCTGTCACTCAGAGACAGGCTTATATGTTTACTCAAGCCATGGAATAATATATCATGTGGGACCAATTTAGACCATTTACCAAGCTGTTCATGTCTTTCTTCCTAGTCAGCTATTTAGTTTTGGCCCTGATACTGATACAAACATATATAATAATGAATGGTTTCATGTGATCCTCTTCATTGACTTGTTAACAATAAATAATTCCAAGCCATAAACTATTTGGTCTGGACTTGAGGTGCTTTGCAGTGTGTGTGTGTGTGTGTGTGTGTGTGTGTGTGTGTGTGTGTGTGTGTGATATTGCCATAAGAAACTTTAAAATACTTTGGAGTTACTCATCACATAAATGTACTGTATCCCCCACAGGCACAAATTCATCCCTCTGAAGGGAATGTTTCCCATGAGACATAAACAATGTGAGAACTAACATTCTACGAATATCCAAATGCCATTGACCTTAATGTAAACTTTGAAGTTCTAAGACTGTTTTTACAAATGTATGAATATGTATGCATATATAAGTTCTCATATGCAAACTTTATGTTTATGGAAACATGTCACACTGAAACTTCATGATTGTTGACTACTGTGGCCTAACAGGTGGATTCTAAGAAAACAATCAGTGCCCAATGAAACCAAAGCCTCTTTTAGTTTTCTCCATATCATAGTTCTCCTTTGGCCAGGTGTGGTCATGTGACTGTGGGTCAATACACAACAAATAATGTTTGTAAGCATCTGCCAGGCAATCCATGCTCATTTTCACTCCTCTATCTAGAAAGACATACCTGAAAGTTGACAAGCATCACCAGGCAGATACTCACAGCCCACTACTCATCCCAATTTCTTCTTATTTAAAGTGGCTTTATATTGTTTGTACCAGTAAGAATAAAACTCTTATGGAACTATTTGTTACAATAGTTAATGTGAGAGTGTTTGTTACGGTACTTAATGTACCCTAACTCCTACCCAGTTCAACCATTGAAAACCAGTTTGTTGTAAAATCCATGCCTTACAAAACTATGGCTAATCATCATTGTGTACTGACATGGTACAGTTGTGTAATAAACACTTCCAGTATACACAGTACACTATTGGCAATGCATTTTTAGGAACCAAGACCACATGTTTGGGGTCAATTTTAACTATAACCAGTATCATAAATATATTTTTTAAAACAAAGAAGTCAGAAGAAAGTTTGGGAAAACAGCCTATTAAGTAAGAACTAGAATGAGAAAGAACAGTGACAAGACAGAGGATGATGAAGTAGAGGAACAACAAAGTGATAGACAAGAAAGGAAAAGACAGGGGCAGAGAGAGTAAACTATGATAATCTATTCAATTTGTAATTGCCAATTGATTCTTTCTGTATTTTTTTCTTCTGGACATCCACTTAGAATGAAGGTGGTTGTATATATTTGCATGTTTGTGCTGTTGTGTATACATTCATACTAGATTTTGAATGCTGACGATATGGTTTGAGGTTCTAAATAAATATCTGTCTAATACCATTTAAGTATCATCAAATCTATAATTTTGTTTTGAGGGTGCATCCTGTCACCTTATTTTAGCAATGCAACAAGAGTTCTTGTCACTAGAATCTTAGTCAGCACCAGTCTCCTTGGAAGACTTTCTTTTTTTTTCCAACATCATCTGCCTCTGCTTTTTCAGGCAATTTCTGGCAAAATAATATGATCCTGGGTGATGAATACAGTTATGGTAGACTTTAACCACCTTGGTGAACTGCGCCAGTTCGTTGGCACAATTCTGCTTTGTATTCTTTCCATCCCTTGGTGGACAAGCCTTAAGCCACTACTGGATGGTGTTGATGGTTTCATGGTCAACCTTGTAGCCCCTTCTCTAATGTATCAGCCTTAAAGATAAAAAGGACACGACCCTGCTTGCATTCTGCAATGTCCAGCACACATCCATACTGCTGGTGATAGCAGTCTTGGCTTGCTGTTGCTCAATAAACCCTCTCACAGGGGTCATAGACTGGTCCACAGTGAGGTCCAAGACCTTTTTCAAGTAGGTGTTAAAGTTGGGGAGCAGGGTCTGAGAAGAAAGAGCAGATGTGTTTCTGGGTGTACAGATCCTTGTCCTAAGAGTATGGCATGACTGTAGCAGGTTGACCCTGATGACCTCAAACTAGTTTCATGTGTGGACCAGTTCATTCTGCTGAGGATGCAGAGACCTCTGTCATCTAGTCTGTTTTATACAGTGGTTTCCATAATTAAATAATTCAAGCTGATTTAGTATAACACTTTGGGACACCATTTTGTACCTTCCTGTGAAAAACTTCTTTGTTCTTCTAACTCAATAATACTTAAGTAGAAACATTTATCAGGTAAAAATCTATGCTAGAATTATATATCAGGTTCTCAGGTAGAAACTCTGTGATTGGTTGGTAGAGATTTACAAGTTTTTAAGATAAAAAAAATCAAAGAAATTCATATAAAAGTTTGTATGGTTTTATCCAGAAAATTAGATTTGATTATTTTTACCCACATCCTAGCATGATAACAATTAGGTTTGCAGACACACACACAAACAAAGACAATAAAAATTTAAAACTCTGTTTGGAAGACTTTGACATCCTTTTTGATTAGAGTTCCCTTTCAGCCCATTTCACTGGTTGGCATGATCCTAGGCCACCATTCTCTCAGAAAAAGAAAACTAAGCAGAGAGGATTTGATCGTTCAGGAAACGATACATTTCTAGAGAGGGATTATGGGTCCTGTGTAGACCTTTGCTTGAATGTGTTCATTCCTTTATCTGAACACTCTTCCTTTAGGTTCAAGAAGGAGAGAATGAACCTATGTCTCAAATGTACTGTTGTCAATTCTGGCTGTTGCTGAGATCCCAAAGAACTCTGAATAGATTTTCATATGTTCTTGTACCTTTAATAAATGTATAGCAGTTTTATTCCATCCTTCATGAATTCAAGCTTGTATTTATGGAGGTTCCCAGAAATGACCCTCAAATTTTATTAAGAACCACACTGGCATCTGAGTGGCACCCTTCAGCAAGAACCAGTGGACAGGTGTGAGGAGTCTGGTAAATGATGAGACAACTGGTTTGGAAGAGAAATGGTAGAAATCACGACTTAGGAGATGTGGACTTTTTCTAAGAACTTACCATTTACAGTGAATGAATTCTTGATGGAACTATGATGTACAAACTAGATTGTGCCCCAGTTCATTGGAGCTAAGGAATGTGATAGAAAGAAACTATAATTTGCAGGTGTAGTGCAAGAGTCTGATATCATTTGGGGTCTCTCTGCACCATTACTCTTTAAAAATGAAGAATAATAAGTGTCAATACAATTGCAGAATTATACTACAGTTTTATTTGTACATTGCTCTGCCATTCAGCCAAAAAAATAAAATGGAATACTAGCTTGGAGATCACACTGGCTGACCAGAGCAGAGTAGGAGAAAGAAAGCCTCCAAACAAGTTATACAGGAGAAAGGAAAGGAAGGTAAAGTTGGCCTCTTTCATTCATCCACACTTTCTTCACTTAGCAGTAGTGAGAAAAATCCCACTTGCCAAAAATATTTGAATCACAAATTCATCATGAGGGATAAACGAATTCATTTATCCCTTGTGAAAGTAAGAGTTTAAGTCATTATTTTTATTTTTAGAGTATTCATCAAAATTACTTCCTAGATGGCTTCCATATTTCAAATTCTCTGTGGTCTGCTCTGTACCTACTTTCTCATTTTTAGTCATCCAGAGATATCACCAGGACCAGTGTTAAGAGGGCATTTTCTCTTTTTTACTTGTGTTTTATCTTTTGAATGTTTTATACTTGAGTACTACACTGTCAGGTAAGCGGTCCCTGAACATAGGCTGTTTCAAAAGCTAACACCTTAGCCTCTCATATCGATTCCTGACTGACACTAAAGCATGTCTATCAATTTTACAGAAAGTATGATTCTGGGGTGTGTGTGTGTGTGTGTGTGTGTGTGTGTGTGTGTGTGTGTGTGTGTGTGTGTGTGTGTGTGTGTTTGCCTATATGGTATTTGCATATGTATGTTTACTTATATGTGCATATGCCTGTGTAGTTTATGCACACTTATGCATATGTGTCTGTCTATTCACCTATTGCATTGGGAGCATTATAAGTAAAGTTTGGCTGTCCCCTATTTCTTGCCACAGTTTTTGTAGACAAAGACTCTCACTTACTAAATGGACTGAGTCAACTGAAAACCCACAGGATCCACCTCTCTCCTTCTTATCACTTTAGCAATGGAGCTAACCTGTTTTTTTTTTTTTTTTCCTGCTTTAACTGGTTTGTACAACGTGAGTGATGGATATTCAAGTTCAGCTTCACTATGCCATCTCCCATATCTTAAAATTTACTTTTTATTTAAATTTAATAAGTTTCCAACTTAACTCACATTGTTATGATAAAAACAAAACAAACAAATGAAATTTTAAGAATGAACATAGTTGGTTCCTTTAAACCTATGATTTTCTTTTAAACTAGCTATGAGACATTTTGAATTTCCATGCAGTGTGCTGGGTGCCTACTTAGTTGGCTAACTAGTTACTCTATCAGAGTAAAGAATGAGGGGCTGGTTAATACGTTCAAACATGCTTAAGAGACCCCCATTCTGTATCACTTCATCTTTCATATGGATGTAACAGAAGTTATGCTATGTTCCAATTGCAGAAAATATGAGTTCACTAGTTATACCCCACGCCTAGAGTTACCTGGTATACAGCAGTTTCCTAATTTGTGCCTGCTGAACATGAAAATGATACTCATGTGAATTTTTGTCACAATAAAAAAATCTGAATTGCTCCATTAAGGTCCATTTTTGCTTTCTGTATTACTAAGGATTTCGTGCTATTTTGAGATTACTTAACTTAAAGATGCTAACGATACCAACACCACTCCAAATTTTGATTATTCATTGCATAGCTAATTGATGACATTTCCTTTTAAATGCTCTTCTCTGCAACACAAATACTGTTCTTCCTTGGGGTTTGATGGAAGTATACCACCCTCCATTGGGTTGCTGCTCCAGGCTGGTCTTTATGTCACGGTTCAATATTCTCAAATCATGTCAGGGTTAGAGATAATGGGGAGGACAAGGAATGCGTCCATCATTTTATTGCTGTGTCCTTTGAATCAACCATGGGCTTTGAAACAATATTTATAGAAGTAATGAATGAATTTACTACGTGGCTAGATGAGGGAGAATTCATAGGTCACCAAAATATAACAAGAAAAAAAGAACAGCAGTTCCTAAGTATCATATTTGCAACATTACTAGTTAGAGGCCCACAAAATAAGGTTTCTGTTTTCTAGAACATCTCTGATTGAAAGTAAAATTAATATATTTCCACGTAGGTCTGGATGGATTTTAGTACAACACAATGATTCAGAGTTACACAAAAATTTCATGCAATTTTTATGTGGCTGGTATAAGAAGCTAGTAATAAAAGTGATGGAACTTCTATGTGAAAGTGCTTTGGTTATTAGCTCCTATATTAGCACATTTTGGCTGATGATGCCCAAACTCCATGCACATATCCAGCTACAAGTTACCCCAGTATTTGGTACTAGATTTTGTTCTTGGGTGGGCACTGGAGTTCCTTTTAGAGCCTTTGCCTGCATCTCTGATATTTTACCATGACTCCACTAGGCTATAGAGACCAAGGCCATAGTGCAGAGAATTGATCCATCATTGCCAGCCCCATTGGGCATGGACTTAAAGAATACTTATTATTAATTGTGTGCCATCAGCTTGAATTTTTTTCTAGGAAAACCCAACCTTTTAGCAAACTTTCTGGTGTTCTCATTGAATAATGAGACTTTTGCTGTCATAGCAAAAAATGTCTGCATTTGGCAGAACAAGAGTGGCTGGAAGGAGACTTTAAGCCAATCACACTTTCAGAGTGAAATGAATAGCTCAGTTTGTTTAGAAAAAGAAAGTGGAAATATAGTTATGCTTGGTGCTAGTAATATTGAGGGGCAGTTTCCAGCATGGAACCCAGAGAAGTTTACTGTGCAAAGTCGTTTCTTTGCATATGCTTTCATTATGTGGTTTGAATCAGGAATAAATTTTTAGATGATTGAGGAAGTCTGCTTTCACTAATTAGAAGAGTGCATATCTCCATATAAAATGAATCCTAGAAAGTATTATTAGATTATAATATTAATTTCAGATTTTTTGCATATCCCCACCCTTCCATGATTCTCCTGATGAAAATAGAGGCTGCTCCCACTGAGCACACACTGAGCTGAAGCCTCCCTGAGCATTCAGTCACACAAATGGATCCTCTTAATTCAGGAGTTATTTCCATTATGTATTATACTGGTAAGGAAACTGAGGCTAATATATCTGCACAGGCCTAAGAGCAGCAAACAGAGGAATCAATGTCGAAATCCAGCTGTGACTGGCATACCATCGAAGCATACGCTTCTCCACGGGCTCTGCTTTCTCAGTAGATTCTCTCTGAGAAGCCGGGGTAAAACTTTGCCTCATATTCTAAAATGTGCTGGGCATAGATGAAAGAAGAGCATGAGCAACAAGAGGGTGGGGGCACATCACCAACATACACTGTTTTAATTTTCCATACAGTTCTGCTATGACCCAAAAGAGCTCCCATTCATACTTTCTAGTAGTTTCATGTAACAGCTCCCATAACACCGGTATATTAAGGAAGCAGATAAATGGGGGCTTTTTTTTTTTTTTGGTCCATACAAAGTAAAATTAAATGCCTTGCAGTTGAATTGCCAAAACTCTGAAGAGGAGCGATAGACTAGCCAGTGTTAGGCTGAGCAGTTTTAACACAATGAGCCTCTTTTCTTCTTCTGCCTTTATGTATCCATAAGCACACTGGTAACCTGATTAATGGGGACTGATCCCTCCCCACATTTTGGCTTTTATGACGGGAAGAACAAAATAAAACAAACAGTCTTTATAAATAAATTAAAATTCTAACTAAAAAGCTAATTATAAGTGTATTTGTTTTGTTGGAGGTAAGGCACATCTATTATCATAAAGATAATTAACTCAGTCTGACAGACGTAATAAATGGACAAGTTTAGCATTGGCTTAGCCGGAAGCTGAAGGCAAGCAATTTTTATAATTACTAGTTATTGTAACTGGGCTCAGAGAAAATGGTCTGTGATATTTAAACAGTAATGTTAATTTGCATTTAGTCCTGCCCCTCTTTCCCATGAAAGAACAAGTAATAAAAAAAAGATGGATTAAGTACATGAAACTTCAATAAGTAAAATATATTTAAATATATAAAACACCTAAAATAAAAACCTCTTCATCTGTTAACTCAAGTTCCTCAAACAGGTAAGTCTGGCCTTACATGGGGAATGTTTTAACAATCACCATACAGTTTTCTCACACAGCCTCAGATTTCAGCATATAAACTGAAGATGTATAACCTATAATGACGGGTAAAGCCATGATGTAGGGAGCCTACTTCATTCTCCCATCTAGAGACCTGCATGACTGTCTTTATTTCAGCTATATTTAGAATTGGGAGGATTAGGAAATATCTGTAAAATAAAGAAGAGTATAAGTACACAAAGAATTCTGTGACCAACCACTGGCGTAGTTAGAAAGATGAAAAAACAAAGGGAAGGAAAGATATCATGTAACAAGGATGAAAGACCCCGTTGTCACTTAGCAGCTGCCCTTAAACTACGGCGTGTCTCGACACTCCACAGATGACTCACTCCTGGAGTAAAACAAATCAACCTTTTTAAGAGTGTAAGTTACTCTTTAACTGCTCCTATAATAAAGGCTGTAGAAATAAGTAATAGCCAGTGTCAGAAAACAGGTTCATAATACACTAAGAAAAGCACTTTAAGGTAAAACACCTGTTAGTCAAGTACAGATTTTATTATGTTCTACAAATATGATGGTAGAGGCGGCCGTTACATTTGGTAAATATGTTGTATAATTTCTCAATATAACGCACAGTCCTTGCTCCTGTTACCAAGGTGAATATTTAACCCATCAGACTAACGAATTGCATTGCCAAATCTTGTGGGAAAAGGCTGCCAGGGAATGTAGCAAATGGGCTTTCCCTGCATTTCTCAGTCTCCGCTCCTTGTTTACGTTTTCACATCCTCTTTGGTCCTTTTTCACATTAAAATGATTTTTGTCCCATTTTCTGAGGTATTATAATTGGGAAAGCACATTTGATATACTCCCTTGCTTTCAGCTTTGCAATTCAAAGAGGGAGAAAGTATAAAGGCAATGCTGTGAAGGATGAGAGCTCTGCTCTGAGAATAGCATTCCCCTTCCCCAATCTTCCTTTCCATTGACTTCTCAGCTGGCTCTGGACTCTCCCCCTTCATTCTCTCTCCTCCTTTTTTACCAGACCATGTATTTATTAATGTGGTTACAATAGGCTTTCATCCAATACTCACTAATGCAACAAGATTTGGTATAGACTCTCAGTAAGAGAAAGCAATTCTTTCTTCAGTCATCTTGCCTAGTTAAAGAAACTAAACTCCACCAAAGGAAATAATCCGATTAAGAAATGGTGTTCAAAGCTAAATAAAGGATTCTCAACAGAGGGACATCAAATGACTGAAAAACACTTAAAGAAATGCTCAACATCCTTAGTCATCAGGGAAATGCAAATCAAAACCACTCTGAGATTTCCATCTTACAACCTCCAGAATGACTAAGATCAAAAGATGAAGTGACAGCACATGTTGGTGAGGATGTAGAGAAAGGGGAACACTCCTCCATTGCTGGTGGGAGTACAAAGGTATACAACCACTTTGGAAATTAATCTGTTGCTTTCTCAGAAATTTGGGAATAGTTTTACATCAAGACCCAGCCATACCACTCCTGGGCATATACCCAAAAGACGCTCCACCAACATCAAGGACATTTGCTCCACTATATTCATAGCAGCCTTATTCATAATAGACAGAATCTGGAAACAACCTATATGTCCCTCAATGAAAGAATGGATAAATAAACTGTGGTACATTTATACTATGGAATACTAATTGGCTATTAAAACCAAGGAAATCTTGAAATTTGCAAGGAAATGGATGGAACCAGAAATGATCATCCTGAGTGAGATAACCCAGACACAAAAAAACACACATTGTATATATCACTTATAAGTAGATATTAGCCGAATATAGATGTCCTCTGAGAGTATCTACTCAGTGGGGGATTGAGACAGATGCTGGGAATTGCTGCTGGACTCCATGTGAGAGTGGTATGGAAGAATGGGGGAAATGGAAGGATGCAGAGGGTCCAGGAGCCCCACAAGAAGATCAAGAAAGCAGACAGATTTGGTCTCATGCAGGCTTGCATTAACTGCTGCAACAACTAGGGACATACATGCAGTGAACTTAGACCCCATGTTCAGATCTAGCCAATGGACATCTCATTCTCCATGGCTGTGGAGAGACCAGGTACCACCTTTGACATGAACTCTCTGGTGCTGCCAATTTGATCACTTCCCCTTGGTGGGTAGGCCCACTGAGATACAGAGGAAGGGGAGCAGGCTATCTGGATGAAACCTGATAGGTTATTGTCATGTGGTGGAAGGAGGAAGCCCCTTTCTGTCAGACATCTAGGGGAGGAGAATAGGGGAGAAGTGGCAGGGAGGGTAGGAATGGGAAGATACAAGTGAGGGGATAACAATCAAGATGTAGTCTGAATAAATTATACTAAAAAGAAAAAAGATAAAGAACTAGATTCTTTTAAAAACTTTTTATTGAGTAGTTTTGCATCAACCTTCATAAGAGAAATTGGTCTGAAATTCTCTTTCTTTGTTGGGTCTTTGTGAGGTTAAGTATCAAAGTGATTGTGGCCTTGTAGAATGAGTTTGATAATGTTCCATCCATTTCTATTTTGTGGAGTAGCTTCATGAGTATCACTCTTCTTTGAAGATCTGGTAGAATTCTGCACTGAAACTATCTGGCCCTGGCTTTTTTTTTTTTTTTTTTTTTTTTTTTTTTTTTTTTTGATTGGGAGACTTTTAATGGCTGCTTCTATTCCTATATGAGAAATAGGATTATTTAATTTGTTTAGCTGATCTTGATTCAACTTTGGCAAGTAGAATTGATCAAGAAAAGTGTCCATTTCCTTTAGATTTCCAATTTTGTGATGTATAAGCCTTTGAAATAGGACCTAATGATTCTTCGTATTTCTTCAGTGTCTGTTGTTATGTCTCCCTTTTCATTTCTGATAATGTGGATATGGATAGTGTCTCTCTGCCATTTAGTTACTTTGGCTAACTGTTTATCTATCTTGTTAATTTTCTCAAAGAACTACCTCTTGGTTTTGTTGATTCTTTGAATTGTTCTCTTTGTTTCTAATTTATTGATTTCAGCCCTGAGTTTGATTATTTCCAGCCATCTACACCTCTTGGAAGTATCTGCTTCTTTTTTTCTAGGGCTTCTAGATGTGTTGTTACATTGCCTATATGGGATGTTTCAAATTTCTTTATGAAGGTACTTGATGCTATGAATTTTCCTCTTAGCACTGCTTTCAATGTGTCCCATGAATTTGGGTATGTTGTACCTTCATTTTCATTGAATTTTAGGAAGTCTTTAATTTCTTACTTTATTTCTTCCCTGACCCAGTTGTCATTGAGTAGAGAGTTGTTTAGTTTCCATGTGTGTGTAGGATTTTTGTTATTTCTGTTGTTGTTGAAGTCCAACTTTAGTCCATGGTGATCTGATAGGATGCAAGGCGTTTTTTCAATCTTATTGTATCTGTTGAAGCTTGCTTTGTGAAGGTTCCATGAGGCACTGAGAAGGTATAATCTTTTGTGTTTGGGTAAAAAGTTCTGTAGATATCTGTTAGATCCATTTGATTCATGACATTGGTTAGTATCATTATTTCTCAGTTTAGTTTCTGTTTCGTTGACCTGCCCTTTGTTGAAAGTGGGGTTTTGAAATCTCCCACTATTAATGTATGGGGACACCACCACACATTGTTTCCATTTTCATCTTCAGATCTTGAACTGTTTTATTGATTTCCTTCATCTGATTGTTTGTATTTTCCTGAACTTCTTCCAGTGAATTCTTCATTTCCTCTCTATAGGCCTCTTTAAATGTCTGCAATCTGTTCGGCTGCATCTTGCATTTGTTTATGGATTTAATTTATTTCCTCCATTATCATCTTCATTACTAAGGATTCTTGCGCTTCAGTTGTGTTTGAGTTTCCAGGGTTGAATTCTTTGGGATATCAGCGTTCTGGAGATGCCATATTGTTTGGGTTTTTTGTTTGTTTGTTTTTAACACTGGCTTTAGTCATCTTGCTGTCTCTGACATTGGGAGGTAGTTTCTCGTGTCTTTCAATGGTTTTTGAGAGCAGTTTGTTGGTGTCTATAGGTAGAGAACCCTCACCTGTGAGGATCAGGGAACTCTTCCCTGGATTAGGCAGGTGACCTTGTTTCAGTTCCTGGGGACTTTGCTCCATACTCTGGGCTCCCCACTGGGCAAGCAGAGGCCAGCTCTCATGTTCTGCAGCCCCAGGTTCAGTTCAAGGTTGTAAGTACAGCAGGTTATCTGACCTTTGGCTAGGATTTGGAAGCAATGCCGTCAGGCACTGGGACTTTGGGGGCTAGGTTCAATCCTGCCCCAGAGTGCGGGAACCCCTGCTGCCTTGTGGAAGTTGGCTAGGCTTCAGTCCTATCATCTCAGGCTAATTTAGTCCCACCCAAGAGAGTTCAGAAACAGCCAGCTGGGTTGGGGTGGCTGGCTATGTTTCTCTCAATATGTTCAGGTTGTGCCACCTTAGATCAGTCTGCCAGAGACTGCAGCTATGGAGCTGTCCCTGGAGAACGAACGTGTCCAGAGCTACCTGGGCCCCTGTGTGGGCCCTAGGTCCCTCCATGGACTCAGGACATTGTCTGAGGTCAGTTCTATCCCAGATCCACACTCTGAGATCCCCCTGGGCCAGTAGACACTGAGGTTGTTTCTCTGTAGTTCACAGTTCAGTCAGAGAGGGAGAGAAAAAAAAACACAGGTACGTCATGATAGTCTGTGCTGGGCTTTGGGTACCTTGCCCTTGTGGTCACAGGCCCCTGGGGCTTTCAGGGAAATCTGAGGTCAGATCCACCCATTTTTCTGGGTTTCCCCCAGACCAGCATATCCAGACTCTGGTGTTTCACTGGCCACAGTTCTGTCCCAGATACCAAGTCTGTGATATAAAGCATGCAGCTCACTGGTGGATATGGGTCTAGACTCTGGATTCTGGGCATCTGTCCTCCATGGGCCAGTTGTATGGCCTGAGGCCATACTCACCTGTACTCTGCATTGTGGGTATTCCTCTCACATAAGGCTCTCCAGGTCATGTAGTCTGTAGCTCCCAGCTGGGTCCCTAGACTCCTTCCTGCAGATAAGATACCATGCATGTTTTGCACTGCCATCTTGTATCCCTCAAAAGCTAGATTCTTGAGTTAATGTGGCAAAGATGAGCATCTGACTCAAACTCATTGGCAGGATACCAATTGAGAAAGAATATTGGGAGGCGTAATGCTTTCTGGAGGGTGGAGGAGTGGGGAGAAGGACACTCTAGAGTAGGAAGCACTGAGTTCAGAGGTGATGAGAGATCAATAGAAATGTTGATCTATTTTTACTTCTAGATCCAGCTCTCCAGGTGTAGTGGATGCTTATTAACTCAATGTATTTCATGAATTATATGTTTCTTTTCTCTCCTCCTCCTCCTTCTCTTCCATTCCTCTTCTTTTTTCTTCAGTTCTGTATATTGAATGCAGAGCCTTATACATTCTAATCAGACATTCTATGATCGAGTTATGCCGGTGTCTGGGAGTATAACATGAGAGATTTTCCTCATCCAAAATTAAGCCTCAAGCTTATATAGTACTTGGGTAGTAAGTCCTCAAAAGTTTTCAAATAGTTTCTTCATCTCTATATATTAGTAAGGTAGGTAAATTGGCATTGATTCTATAATTGTAGATTCTACTTCAGGTCCTTTCTGGGGACTCCCTGTTGCAACAGAGATTGAACAATGAGGAAAAGACAAGGAAGAGGTGTCTCCAACCCTTTTCCACATAGGAATGGGCTTAGCTAGTTGTCCATTTCTTTTGACTAGCAGTGTATTCAGGCAGGGTTCATCATCCCAGTACTGAAATCAAATTTACTATAATTTATGTAATCTCAAGCAGGAGTTTCTAAATCTGTACAGCTGGCCAAACCATTCTGTGGTTATAGATAGGAAATTGTTGCCCTGAGTCCTCATTCTTATCTTCAAATTTTAGTACAGAAGAGAATAATTTTTTTTAAAGAAGATGACAGAGAGAAATTAGAGGGTCACCATAAATGGTACTCTTCACCAAAGAATTCTGGATGATAGCATTGGTATTTCAAGATAAGAAGACTATGGTCTTAATTTAATAAACTATCAAGCTATTTCACTAAAAATATGTATTTTGGAGAACCTCTGTTTCAGTTTCCTGGGGTGGGATGATCAGTCAGGAGGAAAGAGACAGATCCCTGATTGTTAGGAGGAAAGAAGAAGTGTTGTTGCATTTCAAAGTCTATGCTTATTATTCCTGCCTATTCATTTGCTTTTGCCACTGCCCACAGTCCTGAAGATTAAGCATGACCTTAAATGGTGATTAAAGGCTGAAATGTTGTGAGTCTCCAATTTCAAATATTCCCATTAGAGACTAGCTTACTTTGGGTAAAATTATAAGCCTGGTAGAATATGACAGACTTTACTGAAACCATTTTAGCCAACTTTCCACTGCAGTATAAGTGGGGACACTCTTTAAAAAAGAATTAGATTGTTTTAATTATGATTCATTAGCAGAGTCAGTTGGGAAAGGTAGAGCAATACTGCTTATTTAACTGTCATATGAGAGCTATGCATTTTCATTATTATCGATAATATCTCACACAGAAGACCTGCTATATAAAAGTTGTTCAGAATTAGTGTACCATTCCTTCTCAGTTTTCAATGAATATCGAGTTGTGGGTCTTAAAAGATTGACTGTGGCCCTTTAAAAACATTTGTTGAGTTGTGGTGAGCCATTAATCATAGCAACAGATGCAAAGTTGATTGCTTCCTTGCTTAGAATAGCATGTTTTGTTCCTTATGAATATATCCCTTTAACATTCCTCATGGGGACATATATTTTCTTTTATATGTAACTACAGATGTGCTAATCTGTCTATAAGAAGTTCCATTGATTTGTGGGGTCTAAAGGTAATTATCTACTTTAGATGAAAAACTGAAATACAAGACAATTAAGTAATTTGGAAATTAGTTTTCAAAATCAGAATCAAAACAGTGATGGAAAAAATTTGAAGTCTTTGGGATTTGGGTTTGAGTTGGGTAAACACTAGAGCTATTGTAGGTTATGTTGATTAAAGGAGAGATAAAATAATGCTTTGTACTAAAGAATGTACACACTCTACTTCTTCTGTGGGGTTTACAACATTAGTTCAAACTTCAATTTAAGGCACATGCTGTGGCACGCATTTTGGATGTTAGTAGATCTATAATCTCCATTTTATATAATTGTCTTAGGAAAACCATTGTCCTGTATCCCTCTATGTGGCCCCCAACACTTGGCTCAATGTTCACCATTCAATGCAGTCATCCATACTTCCATCATTGATTACATTCCCATACTATTCACCCATTACTGGACCCTAGTTAAGCATCTACTGAATATATCCATATGTTCAGAGATTTCACAAAAGTTAAAACATTATATTTTAATTAGGGATAAGTAACTATTTCATTCTTATGTCAATTATCTGGCTTACAAACTAGTGAGGTTTTGAGAATAAACAAACATGTATGAACCATGGTGCAGATTCTTATTGGAAGCAGGTGGGATGTAAGTCTTAAAAAGCAAAGGAGTTTATTAGAATTGCCCATGAAATATTTAATTCAACAAAAATGAATGAGCGTCTGCAAAATGCAAAGTGCAAAGCTAATGCTATCGGCAGCATACCTATTAGAGACTTTAAAAAAGTAACCAGACAGATGCTTCTACACTGCATGTTTAATTGTCCCATGAGCCAGCTTAGATATTTCATGAAATCCAGACCTTGTAGCATTGTGGACGCAGCCCCCAACACTGAACCTTTTCTTTGAGCTCTCACCTTCATTTTTCCCACATTCTTCTATACTCTGTAAATCCTTGGTACCCCTGCTTCCTTGATAATACTGAGCTCTGTCCCATCATTGGACCTACACTTAACTATGGATGTTTGGCTGGACCTTCCTTCTCCATCACAGTTCTGCTCAGCTGTACGCTATCTACCCCTGAGGCCTCCAGAGAACTGCCTCTCTTTTTCTTTGTGTTGTTCTTTATCTCTGGATTTGACCTTTATGCATAGAGGCTGGAAGAATCTATACATCAAGTATCTTAATATTTAACTCAGACCTTGGGCATAGGATTTGTTGTATAGTCCCTAAATGCAAAAGGTGTCTCCAGAGTTCCCATGTTCACTTCATGGTATTTATTGTGGCTTTGAGCAAATAATTTTCCATTATCAGACTTCATATTTTCTGTCTTATAAGAAATCATAAAACACTCAGAAAAAATAAGTTGACAATGATATTATTGTAATGTTAATCGATGGGTATTCTTAATATAAAACACAAGGCCCTTTTACCTTTAGTTTCTTGTGTTTGTAGGAATATGTTGTTGGTAATACATTGTTAGATTTCTATCTAGCATCTCAGTTAATTTGAATGGCATTATGTTTTTAATTACAATCCAATTTTTTTATTGCTGGTAAATAACAAAGCAATTGACTTTTATATTTTAATTTTGTACCTACAAGCTGACAATGATTTTTTATTAGTTCTGGGAAGTTGTGTGTAATTCTTGATTGTTTGGGATTCTCTTCATAGATAATAATATCAAAGGCAAATATACACTTTTATGGTTTGCTTTCAAATCCATATACCATCTGTTTCCTCCATCTCTGTTGAGGTTGTATCCAGACAAGAGTCTCAATCTGATGCTTGCCGACCTCAAACTATTTATCTAATGCAGGCTGACCCTGAACATGTTATCCTCCTGTTTCCAGTTCCCAAGCATTGGCATTACAGGTTTGCACCACTCTTTCAGGGCTTATTTCTTTTTAAGGCTACATTCTAGTAGACAAAGTTTGCATTGTATTCACAGCTATGTATATCGAGAGTGTGTGCTGCTTGGTGCCTAATCTTAGCAAAGACATAGCATCTCCTCACCATTAATTATGTTAAACATAGTTATGTTTTATTTTTTTGTCTTTATTTTATTTTTGTTAGATACTCTGAATGAAACTTAGGATATTCTGATTTATTTTTGATCCAATGCCATCTTTTGGATTCTTTGTGCACCAGGCATACACATATGCATATACATACAAGCAAAACATACATAGACATAAAATAACTTAACAAATATATCACCACCAATACTACTATTACTATTAATAATAACAATAAATTTAGTAAGTTTCATTGAAGGTATTAACTTTGTGGGTATGTGGTTTGTTATAGTATCCAACTTTCTTGCTTTTATTCCTATGCTGCACATTCATCTCATTTTTCTTAATTAATCTTCTATCTTCTTATTGACATATTACCCTGAAAGCAGCATGATGTTTACGATTGTGGCACTTCTGGATTTTATTTTATTTCCATTGGCTTTAAGTTTTATTGTTTGTAAACTGAAGTTTAAATTTACTTGACCCTTCTCGTTCTAATCTCTTTAGCTAAAAATCTTAGATTATTTTGCTTCTAAATGTAAGAGAAAGAATGATAAAAGTCAGAGAAGAAAATTCAAAAGTAAATCCCTTGACCATAAATTTCTCAAAATCTTCTTGGATGCCACAAAAAAAAAATTAAAAGGAGAAAAGACATATGGATTTTACAACATTAATATTGCCCTGATAATGAAAATCAGACATGGATGTTACAAAGGAAAGATATATATGGGTGTTTGGATGGAGAAATAGAAAGAAGAAACATAATTAAATTATAAATGTGGGCAAGGATTGACTTTCTAAGAAAGAGATTCATGTAATTTATAAGTAAAAACATCAGGTCTGGATTTTTCTTTTTTAGACTATTTTTTTCCAATTTTAACTGTATGGGTGTTTTGGATGCATGCATTTTCAGAGTACCAATTGCATGCCTGGTACCTGAAAAGGCCAGAAAAAGGCAACCCTTCCCTCTCTCCAGGAGCTGGAGTTATAGACAGTTGTAAGTTGCTGAGAATCAAATTCAGGTCCTCGGGAGACACAACTAGAGCTGATGGCCCTGAGTCATCTCCAGCCCCATTTGGAGAAGTTCTATTACTAATCCAATCATCTTATAATTGGGTATTCCAAAGTATTAACAATTGTAGCGAAAGACCTGACTACTTAAGAAAACAAGCTACTAATGAAAACAATTAAAATCTAAATCAATGGAAGGATATGGACTAGAGGTTTTATTATTATTTAAAAAATTGTTCACCCACTTCAGTGACCCACAGACTCAATGCAATATCATCAAAATCTTTTTGGATGTTTTATAGAATTTAAAGAAAACAAAAACTTAAAACCCATGAGGACCCACAAAGACTCAGGATAGCTGAAGCAATTTTGAGAAAGAACAGAGCTAGAGGCTTCTTACTTTCTAATTTCAAGGTAATTACAAGTCTACAGTAAATCTGGTCTTACGCATGGTATTTTGGAACTGTCACCAGAAAGAGAGGCAACAAAAATAAACACATTAGACTGCAGGAAACTAGACTCTTCTCTACCGCAAGGATCAATAAACAGACTACAGGGGCAAGCTACAGGAAGGCAGAACAAAACACTATGCCAGAAATCTCCGTAAACCATGATACATTGTAAAGTTTATTTAAACTCTAGGAGCTCAACAGTAAAATTTCTGTTAAAAGTGGACAAATCACAAAGATAGAAGTATTGCTGTAGAAAACACCCAAGACAAAATAGGAATATCGGATGGGAATGGAAAGATACAAGGAGGGGATAACGATCAGTATGTGATCTGAATAAATTATAGTAAATTATTATAAATTATAATAAATTAAAAGACTTTTAAAAGTAAAACTATAAACGAAACCATAAAATATATGACCTCACAAATGATACAATAGGTACTATATAAAAAATTCTAAAGTATGTCATTAGAGATATGGAAAAATCAGAACATTGCATTCTATTTGTAAGAGGATAAGATGACATATTCCCCATGGAAAACAGTATGTGAGTTCTCCAAATACCTAAAAATAAAGTTAAATATTTTCTTTCTCTCTCATTTCGGTATATATATCCAAAAGCAATGAATTTTGAATAATAACTTTCTTTTTCAATTCCATATTGTGAAATGCTAATTCAGATATTTAGCTGGTGGACATTTGAATGATATATATTTTTCTATACTTTTTATTGTTATACTATTTATTCATACTTAAATTCTCCTCAACAAATGTCTGAAGTTTTTTCTTTTCTTTACTGACTTGCATTTTATTATCAATTTCTATCTTGTTTGATTTTATTTTTAATATGGCAGAAAGAATGGCTTCCTTTGTTGTTACTAAGAGAGATAGATGGTTTAAATCTTCAGTACTACTTCTATACAAGCTACCTTTCCCAGTGAAAATTAAGACTATCTTGATATATATATATATATATATATATATATATATATATATATATATATATATATATATGAGAGAGAGAGAGATCATATATAGAGATTATATATACATATACATACAAATATATATAGAGATATACACACACACACAAGCTATTTTCAGTTCATTTCTCTAATTATATTTATATAGTCTCACTCTTGGTCTCCTATCACTTTTGTGATTTTTTTATTAAATATTTTTACATATACATTTATATTATTACACATATATACAATAAACTATGTACAGCAAGAAGAACCATGAAATAATCAGGAATTATATATGTTAAATTCATAGTGTTTTTGCTATTTGTATTTTGCAGCCTTGAAGAAAACATCTTTCCTATCTTTGTGAGTGTAATATTCTGGATGCAAATCAAATCAATATCTATCATATCTTATCTTATTATTAGCAACTTAAAACATCTATCTAGACCTAAAAATATCTTAACCCCTAAACAACTAAGCTTAATTGTAAAACTAAATTATCTGGTCTTTAATCCCATCAGAAACGGTCAAACTCTGCCAAGACCGGTTAAGCATGTCCTCAATAGTTCCTGCTTCACAAATATATTTGTCGGATATATTGGGCCAGAAGGCTGAAGATGCTCCAACGTTACAGAAAATTTTGGTTGATTGTTAAGGCAGCAAACTGTCTCTGTCATCGTCTCTATTTGGAAGCTGCTAACCCCTGTATACTTAGGTAACTAATTTTATTCCATCTCCCATCATTTTTAAAAAAGACTTCTCAGTGAGTAATTCTAAAATTTCTTTGTTTAAATAAATCCACTGTCTTAAAAATACAAAAATACCTTAATCCAAAATATCTCATATTTCCATTCAAAGATTATGCGATTATAAAATGTCTCACCTTCAGAACTAGAGGAAATATGTGTACCTTTACCTGTATCAGTGGCTCTCAAACTATGGATCGCCTCCCCTGCATATTCACATTACAATTCATAACAGTAGCAAAATTAGAGTTATAAAGTAGCAACAAAAGTAATTTTATGGTTGGGGAGTCATTACAACATGAGGAAGTATTACAGGGTCACAGCTTTGGGAAAGTTAAGAACCACTGACCTAAATGAAAACACTAAGAGAAAAGATATGGTATTTACTTAGTTCAATATTCATGTTATCCTAAAATTTAAAGAAAAGAAATAGTCATTTAGTCATTTAAATAGTTGCCTCTTTTGTCAAATATCAGTTGTGAAAATTAAGATATTTATCTTTAACTAATTATTCAGAAATTATCACCACATGCTAATTATATAAGTATATTGAAATATTTAAGATTTATAACAAATAAATATTTGGGTGTATTTTTCAAATCTAGTAAGACAGTCAACATAGGCAATAGCATCAATCAGCCTTGTAGGACTATTCATATCAAATATTCAATGATGGATATTATTTATACATTCTTCAGTAGTATGTGATGCCTAGAAACTATTTTAAAAGACATGAACTTTTAGCATGTTTATTAAGCTAAATTTATTTACTATTTTCAAGCATCCTATGACTCATAAGTAATGTTTCAAATACGCTATGGAAGCAACAACAACAATGAGAGAGTAGTTCATTTGGCCTGAATGTCTGGACTTTGGCTAGCTCTAATGGGACATCAGTGATAAAGGTGAATTGTATAGAACCTAGTTGGAAATCAGAGTCAGTCAGTGTATGTATAATCAAAGTGAGTTCATAAGAAAAGACTGTTTTCTAACCCAATATATCTATTGTCCTCACGAGGACACAGCTGTACAAACACAGAGGCATATAGAAAGATCTGTGGGCAACAAAAAAGCCAGTAAGAGGAATAATAGCACGGTAAGCAAGGCATGTCAAAGTGCTTCCCAAAATCAGGAAGAGAGATTGCAGGATTCTCTTCCGGTGTTCACAAGCACTTCTGTGTTGACACCTGCATTTTAGACTTCCAGCCTCCAGAAGCAGGAGATAAATTTCTGCTGTTGGGGGTTTGAACTCCTCGTTTTGTAGCACTTTGTTACAGTGGCTCTTGAAGATTACTTAGCAGCTACCGAAGAGGGACACAGAGAGACGTGTACTCACAGACTGTCCATTTATGTGAGTACAATAGAGGGGTGCTGGGTAAGAACTGCGTCCCTGTAGTCTACCAACGTCAGACTGCGGATTAGAACACAGCAGTAAATTCTAACCTTATACCACTATTCACAAAGGTGGTGATTACAAAATAAAAATATTCTAGGTAAGTGATAGTCTAGCTACCAGTAGTCTAAAAGCACTAAAAATAATCCTTTCCCCCTGCATTTAGGAAGAGAGAAACAGATTCATTATTTGTTGTACGGCTGGTGGCTATGCACAAGAGTGTCTTAATGGTGGCAAAAGTAGTTATGCCTTGTAACCTTTGAAAAAAATTTTATCAAAACATTGAAATGTTTTGCATCTGTTGAAAACAGATATGGATATTAAAAATGTAATAGACCCAGTATTTACCACCCTCTAATTTAAAACATTGGAAAGATTTTATTTCTTTATATCATGACTAGTTTGAACATTACTCTTGTTGCATAACCTGAAATGTGGAATGAACATCTTTTATATGTCTTGGCAAGTGGCTACCCACTTTCCTAAGGGTAGAACCCCTTCCCTAACTGTAACTTTTCCATTTTTAACCTCATAAAACATCTTGTGAACTTCCTTAGTGTGAAGAGTCTGTCAGGGTTTCTACAAGTTTTACACTTTCTTCAGGAATGACAATAAGTTTCTTTTCACTAATTTTTACCTGTGGCTTCATATCTTGTGCCTAAAAATGGATTTAGTTTTATATATTCAGACATTAATTTTATTATTTACATTTGATTCAAATGCTACTTCCAATGATCTCACTTTGTCATTTCTTTGCTCTACTTTTTGCTTTGTTGGCCAGGTATGTCTTTCAGGTATTCATTACAGTAAAATGCCTAATGGTAAGAATGAAATGCTTCCCTGTGTTGAAGCCTAAGTACTCAGGGTAATGAAATTAGAGGATTGTGGTGATACTGGAAAGTAGTGAGATTATTGGCACAGATCTTTCACGTCTGGAATTCACTCCCTTATCAGAAGTCACACAAGATATAGTGACCCATTTCTCTGAAGTGACTACCTGGACCCTAGAAGAAAGGTCTATGTACATATGAGAAGGAAAATTGTGATAAGATATTAGATGTCCATGCATCTTAACTTTGGACTTGCCTGACTTTCTATAATCCTGAGAACTACAGTTTTGTGCTAAAAGCCTTCTTGGCTCTTCTATTGTGATCTGGCAGCTTACCAAGACAGCCCCTTTATTAACAAAAGACACTGAGGCAAAACAATTGCATGCTTTGCATCTTCAGGTAAACTGACCAACCATATACACAGGAACAATCACTAGATGAATTCGAAAGATGTGAAATGATTGGTCAGAGATCATTATGCACATCTGTTGGTTATAGAATGATTTGTAGACGAAAAGCATGGATGCTGATCTGTTCTACAATTACTTGTGGTTAATGTGCCATGATAACTGAAATGTGAATATTGTGAGGCAGAGTTTTATTTTTTATTTGTTTCTTTATTTTTGAGTTGCAATTTAATTACATGGTTCCCTTTCCTTTCTTTAAACCCTCCCACATACTCCTCCCTGTTCCTTAAATTCATGGTCTCCTTTTACATTAGTTGTTACTGTGTGTGTGCGTGTACACCATCCACGTTGGCATGTTCACTGGTATCATCTTCTTCAGCTCAAATTTGAGTCGTCATTCTTGGGACTCTATGGGTATAGTATCCATTGTACTGCTCCAGTTGACAGTGTGAGCTTGGGATAGCAGGGACTAAAAATGAGGCAAACTAAATTCCCACTCAATAGTCAACTTTATTCAGAGCATCAGAAACTGTATACTCTGAGAGTTAAGAAGAATCACATAAGTAAACTATATAATCCCAAGGACAAGCCATATGTGGCAAAAGCATGTATTTCCATAGAGTCACATGAATAACAAGAGATAAAATAGACTTACTTCTATTCTCTGCACCTTGGAGGAGCACAAAAACACATCCAAAACCAATTCTATGATTTGAAGAAACTGAGGTCACAAGACTCTTGTCTTTATTTCTATGAGTTTTCTCACAGGCCTTCAGAATTCTCCCATGAGTCCATTCTTGCACTGTGTCTTGACAGCTTTTGGTGTTACTAGGAAACACATTCTCCCAGAAATAATTCTGCTCCATCTTCTGCAATGTTCCCTTTGCCTTTGGTGCAAGAATGCTATACAAATGTATCCACTGGGGCTGGACTTTTCAGTTCTGCATTTTGATTGGTTGTGGTTTTCTGTAATGGTATCCATCATTAGCAAAGACCAATTTCCTTGAGTAGATGTGAAAACTACCCTTAAGTATAAGGACAGATGTTTGTACTTAGTTGTTAGGAAGTATGTAGATTTAGTGAATTGGTTGTTAATTCTCACATGTTTCTCCTAGAGCCAAAGACCAGCTAACAAAACTCCATTCCCAGACCAAGAAGTCCCCTTTCAATCTTGTTGGTCAGGGACATGTAAGAGACTCTGAAAACGTACAGCCTATTGCTGATGCCTTTGTTTAGCCTTCCTGTCCAGAGGTGGAAGGTAACATCTTATTGTACTATGCACATCAGAACTATGGCCTAGAGCCTCTGTGCTTGAATTGACCTGAATGCCCTCTCCCGAAGACCTAGCATTCATGGTTCCAGAAAGTGTCATATAATCATTGAATGGTGGTGTAATTTAATATTACATTTTTATCATTTAAGATGATAAAGATCTTTGAATTATTCAATGGTAAAGCCTCCAATCCTAAAATAAGTGTGAGAAGACAATAGGCACCTGATTAAATTTTGTTGAATGGTTCTATCACCATCATCTCCATCGTAGATTTGATCCCATGACCATATCTTAATGGCTAAATATCTGACAGCATATTTTTCTGCCTTCTTTAAAGGAGAAAAAGCATGTCCCTGCCACTTAGTTCATGTGTGCTGCCATATACAACAGATGACAGAAATTAGGTTGCAGACCCCACCTTTTTCAGAGTTCTTGAACTTGAGAAGTTAACAGTCATGATTCCTATGGGTTTACTAGTCATACAAAGGAAACACACCCCAAGGAAGAAAAGCACCATGGTCTTTTATGTTAAAAGGCAGAAGGGCCAGAGAACCTATACTCTAGGAAGCATCTTAATCCTATTTATGCAGGAATGCACCCTTATGATCTCATCAGTTCTGTTTTTTTATTATTAGTATTAGTGAAAATATGTTTTCCATACAGTAGTATATACTGATTACGGCTTCCTCTTGCTCAATCCTTCTCAGATTCTCCCCCACTTCCTCACGCACCCAAATCCACACACCACCATCTCTCTCTCATAAGAATACAAACAGGCTAATCACTTATTATTAAAGGCCTCACACTTTATTATCATCACATGAGTAATATTAAGCCACATCGAAATTATGGAAGAAACACATTAAGTCATGGCACTGCATTGTAGCAACATGAAACCAAATAACAGAGTTCGGAGCATTGAGAACATGAATTTGAAACTATATGGGCCAACTCCTGGCCTGTGTTGCTACTTCAGTCTTTCATAGAAGTGGAATATGACATTGATGAGGTACCACATTAAGGCATAAAGTGTATACACTGTCTTATAGCTCACTGTGTGGATATGCTAGAAGAGAGAACTATGGGCATAGGAAGTTTTTTTCAGAGCACAGAAATAATCATTCTGATTTTATGTACATTTGTGCACAAATATTATTTTGGAACACTTAAATTATCATTGGCTTTGTCCTGATATGTCCAAATTTATAGTCATGAAAGAACATGGTTGCTTTACTTCTTCAATTTAGGCTCTCAGTTGATCCACCATTCCCCATTTTTGAAGAACTAGTCTTTACATCCATGTTTTTCATCTCTGTTCAGAGTCCTCATCCCCCACAATGTAGACAACTTCCACAGTACCAAAATGACAAGAATGAGTATGGTATTTCACAGAATGAAATAATGACTACTTTTGTCTCTATCCTGTCCAAGTCACTGGGATAAACTCAGTGGAAGCCTTCCTCATATAGAAGGTATCATTCTTTCAGAAGGTAGTATTCGGCATGGGATAAAGTAAAGGCAGTGCATTTGGGCTGGAGCGAATGTAAATCATATTCAAGAAAGGAAATAAAGGCTATGACAAAAACATATATGAAAAGGTCAGAAGTTAGAATAATCAGTGCAAATTAAGGAGTCAGAAGAGAGACAGATCCCAGAAAGTGGTTCTGGACCAGTACTTTAAAAATGTGATGCCCCATGGTGCTCTCCGCATGATGCTAAGTCTTGCAAGATTAGAAACTTTTTCTTGCATGCATTTTAAATGCTTTGATTTGTACTTAATGACAGGGAACTTGTATATGCCACTCAGTAGAGATGGATTTGTCCGAGGCCCTGCTAAATCAATGCATATTCACTGAAATCTCTTGTCATTGTTCTGTCAGAGAAAGCACCGCATCCATTCCACCACATGGAGATCTGGCTGGTCTCTATCTGTGTTTGTAACCAGCTGGGACTTTCATTGGCTTCATTATGCCATTTATTTATCAGGAGACAGTTTTCTTGTCGTCTTTGTTTTCCTCAGTGGAAGTTATGCTGCTTTTGTTTGTGTTATAATAGAGAACAAGTCATTTCCTTTCCAACATTAGCAGGCCCATCAGTCACGCACTTTGACTTATAATTTTGAGTGCCTTTCAGCACTTCTAGGACCAAGAAAAGATGATATTATTCTGAGCCACAACATTATGGGAGCAAGAAATTCCCTCAAGAGGCCATATAATCCAATCCTCTGACTCCAATTGAACATCGGGTTTTGAAGAGGCCATCACTTACAGATAAAATCGCCCTCTTCACTTTATATTCTCATGACATTGATGGGGACTACATTTTCTGTAAGACTAGACGAGAAAATAGCTCTCTTGAATAAAAAAGAGTACCCCTTCTCCTTTCTACTAAAATTTACAGCTGGGCAAAGCAATCTATAAGCTAATAGTCTCAGTATGCCACAATTAGAACTCAGTGTGATAGCTGAAGTTCATGGGTGGTAGGGATCTTTTCTTTTCTCTTGCAACATAACAAATTTGCCATAGTTCTGCTTAAAATAATATATACTGTCCCATATAGTATTGAATCAGGAGTCTGGGCACAGGTGAGCTTCATATTCTGCATGAGGTCTTACAGGGATGCCATTCAGTGAGTAGAAAGTTATGTGGATTTATAGATTCTAAGATCTAGAAAGTCATAATTTTTTTCATAGTTCCTGATGGAGAATTTCAGTTGAAGCCTAATATTCCCAATTTCTTGCTAGGTATCACCTACAATCTGTTCTTATTTCTGTTAAGAGGGTTCCCCCAACTTGGAAGAGAGGAAATGGCACCAGTTTGTATGTCTATAAATTAATGTACTGATAATAAAAATGTGGTACATATATAATATTGAATATTATTCAGCTGTAAAGAACAATGGAATCATGAAATTTGCTAGAAAATGGTTAGACATAGAACATATAATATTTAAGGAAGGTAACTCAAATCCATAATCTATCTTCTTCCTCAAATTTTAATCCTAGCATATAATGTGTATGTGGCTCTGTATAATAAGGACAAATGTAAGTATAGGTACTATAAGGTATCTAGAAAGGAGACAGAGAGAGCATAGTATTAGTTAATGAGAAAGAACAGATTTTTAAAAAGGAAATAGGAGATGTAACAAACAAAATAAAATTACTTGTTTTTTTAGTTTCAAACCTGTCATATTTCTTGAGAGGACTAAGTCCATAGAAATGTAAATTGATAGTGAAAGTGTAAAACTCTAAGAAAAGCTCCATGGCTTTAGAATTCTAATTGTCAAATGTTTTGTGAGAACTATAGAGTTTAAGACTGAGAATGTGTTTAACTGGCTAACATTATCTAGCTATGCGTTGTTTTTAATCTGTGAGTTCAATAACAATAAGGTAATTACAAAACAAAGTTGTTCCCATTGCATGCAGTCTACTCAGTTCCACAACACAGGATATTACATATATATGTGTGTGTGTGTGTATATATATATATATATATATATATATATATATATATATATATATATATATATATATATATGTATATATTCATATAATAGTTAGAGACAGAAGAATCATAAGTTAAAAGTCATCTTGGGCTGTATAACACTCTGTCTCAATCCCTTAGTATCCACTAAAATAATATATTTAAGTACTTAAGTAAATTTATTATAATATTTTATATAATATTTAAGTAAATGTATAATTTATATTATATATTATAATATAAACATAATATAATGTGTATTACACACACACACACACACAAACTGCCTCATATTCTTCTTACCTCTTCTAAAACTGTACCTCATTAAGTTAGGCAAATTTAAAACAATTTCCCCTTTTATTAACTCAATGACCTGAATAGATTCTATAATTATGTTCACAAAGTCTTTTTATCTTTGTCTAATTCAAGCATGATATCCAGTACATTTTAAATTGCAGAGGCATGTAGGAAAGTGGAAGATACTAAGAACTGTCTTAGAATTTGCCCTATCATAGGTGGAGACACATGAACTCCATGTGTTAGTTTTCCATGCTGGTAATCCATTCTCTGCTGTAGTAGATTAAAACAATAATAGCTGATTATTAGTTTAATATACTATAGAGAAGATGTGGGAAATTTGGACTGAACATGACAAGAAACTTCTTGGATTATTTCAGATTTATTCATTCATATGTTTTCTTGGTTGTAAGTGGCCACATAATTCTGATGGTTGGTTTGATCAAGAAATATAAAGATAGTGTATCTTTCATGAAAAGTCATCCTTGGCTTCCTACAAGGTAGTAAATGTAATTCATCAGAAATAAAAAGTATGTGTCAAACATTGCCTTGTTTTCAGTTTACTAAAATTCTTTGGAATAAAAAATGTTCACGTCAGGAGTCAAGCAGAAAAATACCATGTTTTCACAGAAAATCTACCAGAAAAATACCATGTTTTCACAGAAATTCTACCACACCATACCTTTTGATATATAAAATAAAAGGAGGCCTGAAGATGACCATTGGATATAAGAGCATATTAACATGAGTACACATAGAGCATAATATCACTATGACACAGTGTGTACTCCTTTAGAGAAATTTTAATCCAGCCATACATCCAAAACCTATGTGATCTGTTTGAAATACAGACATGCCCTTAGTGCACACCTTTAATTCCAAACAATAAAGGTAAAGTTAGTTGGTAGAAAATAACAGCCATGTTTGGAAGTGATGTCTAATTGAGAGGAAGACAAAGTGACAACAAAATAAGATAATAAAAATGCCATGGTATTGGCATAGAATTAGGTTGATTGATCATGGAATTGAATTGAAGACCCAGAAATAAACCCGCATACCTCTGGACACTTGAGTTTTGACAAAGAAGCTAGAACCATACAATGGAAAAAAGATAGCATCTTCAACAAGTGGTGTTTGTCTAACTGGATATCTACATGTAGAAAAATGCAAATAGACTCTTGTCACCCTGAACAAAACTAAAATCCAAGAGAATTAAAGACCTCAACATAACACCAGACACACTAAATCTGTTAGAAGAAAAACTAGGGAAGAGCCTTGAATTCATTGGCACAAGAGACAATGTCCTGCACAGAATACCAATAATTCAGGCTCTAAGATCAACAATTAGTAAATCGGACCTCATGAGAAGGCCAGCAGAATAAACAACAGCCTACATAATGGTAAAGATTTTCACCAATGCTCCACAGAACAAAGAGCTAATATCCAAAATATATAAAGAACTCAAGAAGTTAAACACCAACAAACCAAATAATCCAATTAAAAATGGGGTACAGAGCTAAAGAGAGAACTCTCAACAGAGGAATATCAAATGGCTGAGAAAGACTTAGAGAAATGCTTAACATCCTTAGTCATCAGGGAAATGCAAATCAAAATGACTCTGAGATTACATCTCACACCAGCCAGAATGGTTAAGATCAAAAACTCAAGTGACAGCACATACTGGCCAGGAAGTGGAGAAAGTGGACCACTTCTCTATTGTTGGTGGGAGTGCAAATTTGTACTACCACTTTGGAAATCAATCTGTCTCTTTCTGAGAAAATTGAGAACAGTGCTACCTCAAGACCCAGTTATACCACGGGGGTCAAAAAATGCTCCACTATATAACAAGGACATTTGCTCAACTATGTTCATAGTAGCTTTATTTGTAATAGCCAGGATCTGGAAACAACCTAAATGTCCCTCAGCCAAAGAATGGGTAAAGAAACTGTGGTACATTTACACAATGAAATACTAGTCAACGATTGTGAGGATCCAAGATGGTGGCGAGCAGTGTGGACCATGTTTGGAGGCTCCAGTGAACAATTCAGGGAATTGCACAGATTTCTGAGCCAGGAACACTGAGGTCCAAGCATCACGGCAGTGGGAGTGCTCCACAGTTAGGAGAAACCAGGGTGCGGAGGACCTGTGTGCCCCTGCACACGGGAGGAGCATGGATTTTCTCTGATCGGAGTGGCAGCGGCAGAGGCAGCAGCACCAGCGGACCCAGTGGTGGTGGCTGAGGTTTGCAGCTCCTAGCCTTCCGGTGGAGGCGATTGGTATGGTGGCTGGTGGGAGTTGCTGCGGGAGAGGGGACTCGGGGCAGGATTTGGGTTGCGTGGAGCCTTTGGACCCAGACTGGACTCGGCGGACAGTTCCACACTAGGACAGCTCCACACTAGGCAGCACTTCAGCTCAGCGGCAGCTCCCCTGCGGTGACACAGTCTGGGCGGAGCACTTGGTTCCACCATTGGTGCTAACTCAGAGCAGCCGCAGTTCTCCTGCTGTGGCGCAGGCTGGACAGAGCGCTCGGTTCCACCAGCTCTAAGACTCTGGTTGGACACAGTGTGCAGTTTGAATCCAGAATTCCTGGCTGAGATTGGTGGACAGTTCGGGCCCTGAGTCAATAACTGACCACAGCACGCACTTTGGGCCAAAAGGCCCTAGCGGAACTTGGTGCGTAGTCCCAGCCTAAAAATTCTGGCTGGGCCCTGTGTGCATTTTGGGCACAGAATCCCTAGCTTGGCAAACGGTTCAGGCCCTGAGAATCTAGCTGAGTTCAGCCCGTGGTTCGGGCCCAGTGTTCCTGGCTGGACTTGGCAGGAAACACAGAAGGCTGTGGATACCTTGTTCTGACCAAAAGCTCATTCAGAGACCCAGAACAATTGCAGGATCCACAGCACAGGGGGGCTGAAGATCACTGGCTGTGAGAGACCAGAACAACAGGGCTAACCTCCTAACATCCACACCAGTGAAGCTTTGACCTCCAAGCCTTGGGAAATCGTGAGAAAACAAGTGAATCTATCATCAGACTCCCTCCATCCAACTCTGGAAGCTACCCAACAAAAACAAAGACGGCAAGATGTCTAAAGGACAGCAAAAAAGCATGCGCAAAAAAACCCCAAAACAACATGGCGTCTTCAGTTTCCAGCTATCCCAAAGAAAACAACCCAGAGTACTCAAATACAATGGAAATACAAGAAAATGACCTCAAATCCTTAGTAATGAGGATGATAATGTAGGAAACAAATAAAATTCGTAATCAAATGCAGGAAGATGCAGACAAACAGGTGAGAGACATAAAAGAAGCACATAGAGTGGAACTAGAAAAATTGCAGGAAAATGCAAACAACCAGATGAAAGAAATAAATAAAACAGTTCAAGCTCTGAAGACCTATAAAGAGGCAATGGAAGAAACTCAGGAATATACAAAAAATCAGATGAAAGAAATCAAAAAATCAGTTCAAGATCTGAAAATGAAAATGGATTCAATGATAAACACACAGACAGAAGAAAAACGAGAACGTGACCTCAGAGAAGAAGGCGAGCAATGCAGAGGTGAGCTTTTCTAACAGAATCCAAGAGATGGAAGAATGAATCTCAGGGCTAGAAGATACAATCACAGATATTGAATCAACCATTAAAGAAAATGCCAAATCTGGAAAACTCCTGACACAAAACATCCAAGAAGTTAAGGACACCATGAAAAGAAGAAATCTGAGGATAATAGGCATTGAAGAAAGAGAAGACATCAGACTCCAGGGCCCAGAAACTATTCTCAACAAAATCATAGAAGAAAATTTCCCCAATCTAAAGAGAGAAATGCCTATAAACATACAAGAGGCCAACAGAACACCAAATAGAATTGACCAGAAAAGAAAAACTGCCCGCCACATAATAATCAAAACACAAATCATGCAGAAAAAAGAAAAAATATTAAGAGCTGCAAAGAAAAAGGGCCAAATAACATTTAATGGTAAACCTATCAGAATTACACCCGACTTCTCAGCAGAGACCATAAAAGCCAGAAGGGCCTGGACAGAGATCCTGCAAACCCTAAGAGACCACAGATGCCAGGCCAGACTACGTTACCCAGCAAAATTATCAATAACCATTGATGGAGAAAACAAAATATTCCATGACAAAAACAAATTCAAACAGTACCTATCCACAAACCCAGCTTTACAGAAGGTACTAGAAGGAAAACTCCATCCCAAAGGGTCAAGCTGCAACCAAAACTGCCCAGGAAATAGATAACTATCCCATGGCAAAAACACAACTACACAAACGCTCGACTGGAAACAACATCAAAATTAAGACTCTTAACAGTCACTGGTCATTATATCTCTCAACATCAATGGCCTCAATTCTCCAATAAAAAGACACAGACTAACTGAATGGGTACATAAACAAGATCCATCATTCTTCTGCATTCAAGAAACTCATCTCACCCATAATGAAAGGCATTACCTCAGGGTAAAAGGTTGGAAAAAAATATTCCAAGCAAATGGTCACAAGAAGCAAGCAGGCGTAGCCATTTTAGTATCGAACAAAATAGACTTTCAACCAAAATTAATCAAAAGGGATGAGGAAGGACACTTCATACTCATCAAAGGTAAAGTCAACCAAGATGACATCACAATTCTGAACATCTATGCTCCTAATACAAGGGCACCCACATTTGTAAAAGATCTCCTAAAAAAGCTTAAACCACACATCGATCCCCACACAATAATAGTGGGAGACTTCAACACCCCACTCTCACTGAAGGATAAGTCATTGAAACAGAAACTAAGCCGAGAAATAACATCATTAACCAATGCCATGGGTCAAATGGATCTAACAGATATCTATAGAACCTTTCACCCAAACAAGAAAGAATACACCTTCTTCTCTGCACCCCATGGAACCTTCTCTAAAATTGATCACATCATAGGTCACAAAGCAAGCCTCAATAGATACAAGAGGATTGAAACCAAAAAAAGCCCAGGGCCAGATGGTTTCAGTGCAGAATTCTACCAGACCTTCAAGGGCAAGCTAATACCGATACTCTTCAAGCTACTCCAAAAGATAGAAATGGATGGAAAATTACCAAATTCATTCTATGAGGCCATAGTCTCATTAATACCTAAACCTCACAAAGACTTAACAAAGAAAGAGAATTTCAGACCAATTTCTCTTATGAACATAGATGCAAAAATACTAAATAAAATACTTGCAAAACGAATACAGGAGCACATCAAAGATATCATTCATCATGACCAAGTAGGCTTCATTCCAGGCATGCAGGGATGGTTTAATATACGGAAATCCATCAATGTAATCCACCATATAAACAAACTGAAAATAAAAAACCACATGATCGTCTCCTTGGATGCAGAGAAAGCATTTGATAAAATTCAACACCCATTCATGTTTAAAGTTTTAGAGAGATCGGGAATGCAAGGCACTTTCCTCAACATAATAAAGGCTATATACAGCGAGCCAATAGCCAAAGTCAAATTAAATAGTGAGATACTCATGGAAATTCCTCTAAAATCAGGAACAAGGCAAGGTTGCCCACTCTCTCCATATCTCTACAATATAGTACTCAAAGATCTAGCCAGAGCAATAAGACAACAAAAGGAGATCAAGTGTATTCAAATGGGAAAGGAGGACGTCAAATTATCCCTATTTGCAGATGATATGATAGTGTACATAAGTGACCCTCAAAATTCCACCAGAGAACTCCTAAAGCTGATAAACACCTTCAGCAAATTGGCTGGATACAAAATTAACTCAAAAAAGTCTGTAGCCTTCCTATACACAAATGACAAGCTTGCAGAGGAAGAAATTAGGAAAACCACACCCTTCACATTAGCCACAAGCAATATAAAATATCTAGGAGTTACCCTAACTAAGCAAGTGAAGGACTTGTATGAAAAAAATTTCAAAACTCTGAAGAAAGTGATTGAAGATGACCTGAGAAGATGGCATGATCTTCCTTGCTCATGGATCGGGAGAATTAACATAGTAAAAATGGCCATCCTACCAAAAGCAATCTATAGATTCAATGCAATCCCTATCAAAATAACTACACAATTTTTTAAAGACATTGAAAGTTCAATTCTGAACTTCATATGGAAAAACAAAAAACCCAGAATAGCTAAAACAATCTTGTACAATAAAAGATGCTCCGGAGGAATCTCCATACCTGATCTCAAACTGTACTATAAAGCAATAGTAATTAAAACAGCATGGTACTGGCACAGCAACAGGCTGGTTGATCAGTGGAATCGAATCGAATCGAAGACCCAGATATGAATCCACACACATATGGTCACTTGATTTTTGACAAAGAAGCCAAATCCATTCAATGGAAAAAGGATAGCATCTTCAACAAATGGTGCTGGTCTAACTGGAGGTCTATGTGTAAAAAAATGAAACTGGACCCATATTTGTCACCTTGCACAAAACTCAAATCCAAGTGGATTAAAGACCTCAACATAAAACCAGAGACACTAAGCCACTTAGAGGAAAAAGTGGGAAAGAGCCTGGAACATATTGGCACAGGAGACAACTTCCTGAACAGAACACCAACGGCCCAGGCCTTAATGTCAACCATTAATAAATGGGACCTCATGAGGCTGAGAAGCTTCTGTAAGGCAGGAGACACTGTCAAGAGAACAAAGCGACAGCCTACAGACTGGGAAAAAATCTTCACCAACCCTACATCTGACAAAGGTCTGATATCCAAAATATATAAAGAACTCAAGAAATTAAACACCACCAAACCGAATGACCCAATTAAGAAATGGGGCTTGGAACTAAACAGAGAATTCTCAAAGAGGAGTATCAAATGGCTGAGAAACACTTAAAGAAATGCTCAGCCTCCTTAGTCATCAGGGAAATCCAAAACAAAACAACTCTGAGATTCCATGTTACACCCATCAGAATGGCTAAGATCAAAAACTCAAGCGACACCACATGCTGGCGAGGATGTGGGGAGAGAGGAACACTCCTTCATTGCTGGTGGGAATGCAAACTAGTACAGCCACTTTGGAAATCTATCTGGTGCTATCTCCGAAAAATGGGAATAGGGCTTCCTCAAGACCCAGCTATTCCACTCCTTGGAATATACCCAGAAGATGCTCCAGCACACAACAAGAAAATTTGCTTAACCATGTTCATAGCAGCCTTATTCATAATAGCCAGAACATGAAAACAGCCTAAGTGTCCCTCAGTAGAAGAGTGGATAAAGAAACTGTGGTACATATACACTATGGAATACTACTCAGCTATTAAAAACAAGGAATTCCCGAAATTTGTGGATAAATGGATTGAACTAGAAATGATCATAATGAGTGAGTTAACCCAGAAACAGAAAGACTCAAATGGTATATACTCACTTATATCTACATACTAGCCCAAGGGGCATGTCCCATGAAAGCCTTCACTTACCAGGAAACTGGGACAGAGGGGAGGGCATCCTATTGGGACTCTAAATGAGAGACGCATGGGAGAATAGCAAAATAAAAGGATCCAGAGGGTCCTAGAAATCTACAAGTAGAACAATATGATAGGCAGATTTGGGCCCAGGGGTCCCGCTCAAACTAAGGCACCAGCCAAGGACAATACAGGAGGTAAACTTTAAACCCCTTCCCAGATCTAGCCAATGGTCAGAACATTCTCCACAGTTGAGTGGAGAGTGTGATATGACTTTCTCACATACTCTGGTGCCTCACATTTGACCATGTCCTCTGGAGGGGGAGACCTGGTGGCACTCAGAGGAAGGACAGCAGGTAGCCAAGAAGAGACTTGATACCCTATGAGAATATACAAGGGGAGGTAATCCCCCTCAGGAACAGTCATAGGGGAGGGAAATAATGGGAAAATGGGGGCGGGGGGAGAGGAATAGGAGGATACAAGGGATGGGATAACCATTGTGATGTAATAAGAATAAATTAATAAAAAAATAAAAGAAATACTAGTCAACTATTAAACACAAGGAAATCTTCAAATTTGCAGGCAAATGGATGGAAATAGAAATTATCATCCTAAGTGAGGTAACCAGACCCAGAAAGACACACATGGTATATATATACGCATTTATAAGTGGAGATAAGCCTAACACAGATATCCTCTGAGATACTCCACACAATGGGGAATAGGGAAAGATTCTGGGACTTGTTGCTAGACTGTGGGAGAGTATGGGATGAATGACTCAGAGGGTTCAGGAGCCTCACAAGGAAACCATCAAGGCCAGCAGATCTAGACCCAATGGAGTCTCCACAAATTGTTGCACCAACCAAGCACAATGCATGCAGTAAACCTAGACCCACTGTTCAGACATAGCCAATGGAGAGCTCATTCTCCATGCTAGTGAGGAGAGTAGGAACTGCCTCTGACATGAACTCTGGTACCTCCAATTTGATAACTTCTCCTTGTTGAGGAGGCCCAATGACACAAAGAGGAGGCGGAGAGCAGGCTATCCGGAGGAGACCTGATAGGCTGTGGTCATATGGTGGTGAAAGAGGTCCCTTCTGTCAGAGGGCTAGGAGAGGGGAACAGGGCAGAATAGGGAGTAAGGGTGTGAATGCGATGATCCAAGTAAGGGGATAACAATAGGGATGCAATCTAAATAAATTATAATAAAAATTTAAAAGTATGAGCAGAGGGGAAATTAGGCTGATGGCCAAGAACTCACAACCTCAGAATAAACTGAATACATCTTGACCATTCTAAAACAGTAAAAACCAAAGGAAGAAAAAAAGATATGGCCAACTCTCACAAGAACAGAGAGAAAGAGAGGCGACTTAAGAAAGAACAGAGCAGAGGGAGAGAGAGAGAAAAGGAGGAAGAGGAAGTTTTACCAGGATGCTTTTACAGAGACAGGTTGAAGAGAGAACAAGCTAGACTGGACACAGGTGAAGACAGAAGGAGCCAGAGAATGAGAAAGAGCCTGAAGTTAGTTTTAGGCCAATCAGAGCAATTCAGTCAGAAGTCAAGAGAAGCCAGTTTGAATCGGTCAGCTTTGAGAGGAGTTTGAGCCAGAGCAGCTGAGTTGAACCAGCCAGCCAGAGTCCAGAAAAAACTAGAAAGGGTAAGATCTTTCTGTGGTAAGTGTTGGAGTCTTAGGCCTAGCTTAGATTGTATGGAGGCTACAAGCTTTCAGGCCTAGGCCTAGGTTAGCAGATGGAGGCAGTTAGCCTTGGAGACAGCAAATATGTGAGAAGAATGAAAGGTACATTTACATAGTCACTTGTACTTCTCAACTGTAAAGCACATAATTACTCTATAATGTATCCTTTAAAAAAAACTCTTTCCAATGATCATAATGAGTGAGTTAACCCAGGAGGAGAAAGAATCAAATGGTATATACTCACTTATATCTGCATACTAGCCCAAGGGGCATGTCCCACAAAAGCCTTCACTTACCAGGAAACTGGGACAGAGGGGAGGGCATACTATTGGGACTCTAAATGAGAGAAGCATGGGAGAATAGCAAAGTAGAAGGATCCAGAGGGGCCTAGAAACCTACAAGTAGAACATTTTGATAGGCAGATTTGGGCCCAGGGGTCCCGCTCAAACTAAGGCACCAGCCAAGGACAATACAGGCAGTAAACTTTAAGCCCCTACCCAGATCTAGCCAATGGTCAGAACATTCTCCACAGTTGAGTGGAGAATGGGATATGACTTTCTCACATACTCTGGTGCCTCACATTTGACCATGTCCCCTGGAGGGGGAGACCTGGTGGCACTCAGAGGAAGGACAGCAGGTTGCCAAGAAGAGACTTGATACCCTATGAGCATATACAGGGGGAGGTAATCCCCTCAGGAACAGTCATAGGGGAGGGGAATAATGGAAAAATGGGGGTGGGAGGGAAGAATGGGAGGATACAAGGGATGGGATAAACATTGAGATGTAACAAGAACAAATGAATAAAAAAAATTTTAAAAACCTCTTTCCTTATAGGTCTTTTATTTTAATTATAACAAGTATTTTGATACTCATATTTTCCTACATTTCTCTGGGGTTTTGTTGTTGTTGTTTTTAAATCTTCTTTCTTGTTCTTTTGAAAGCAACTTTTCTGCTTAAAAAGTGCAATTTTAAGAGACACGAACAACTATTTCTTTATAACTTCATGAAAGATTATGTAACTACATGCAACCTTTTATCTCTTCTCATTTTGCCTTCATTAAAAACTCACATGTACAAATAGCATATGAGTTTAACTCAATTATATTTAAAACCCCAACCAGACTTATATCTCATCTCTTAGGACACTTAAGACCTCAGTATTCAAAGTAAATGACAAATGACTCAGCACATTTGACTCTAATGCAGATACCTCTCTATCCTGGTCAATGAACACAGTGAATAAAAATGTCTTAAAGGTAAGTGGGGGTATAGCTATGTTTTTCTTTACTGGGATTTCCACATTGTGAATAGAAACAAAATATTAAAAAAAAAAAAACATCAGGGGACATTTATAAGCCAGAAAGGGAATTGCTAAATCATCATGCAATGTAGGTACATTATTGTGGGATTCTAAAATTATAATAAGCATATAAGGCCAATATATGAACATGAGAGAGAGTGGGACATACATGAGAGAAAAGAGGCTGGGGAGAATTCTGTAAAGAACAAATATCTAATCTATATGTTGTTAAAACATTGAAACATACATCTCATCGTTGTTCTTGCCTTGCTACAGAACCAGATAGGCATAGGCATTATCTGGACTTGATTTCCCTCAAGACCACCAGCAGAATTACATTTTAAACACAAGTCTGCTTGTATCACTTACGTGCCTTACGGCAAAACCAAAAGCAATGATTGTCCCTAGATTTTCAGGTAATCTTGTCATAATCTAATGGATGAAAGCACTGAGCACAACCATGCCTTGTATGCTCACCTGGTAGAAGCTGTTTAATTTATCTGTGTTGTCACTCTCTCTCCTCCACCAGGGGAATACCTCATTGTATTTATCTGGGAATCACAGGTGAATTTTGTTCTGATTTGTTCTTTCTTTTGCTGCTTTCTTCATTGCTTTCTTATTCCCTTTGTATTTCCCAAACAATAGTTTATAATAGATTGCATTCACTTCTCTTTTACAGCAAATATTTATTACCCAATTGTCCTCATTCTGCTGTGAATAATAACAGGACAGAAACTGTATTTGAGGTACTTATGCTCATGCAGAACTGTCCCTGGAATTTAACTTTCAAACTGTTTCTTATTTTCTAAAAATGTGTGAACCGATCAGTTGGCAAACAACGAATTAAGTTTCTGGTGAGGCAGGGGAATCACAGCCTCTAGTCATCAAAGGCACTGATAGGTTACTAATGTTCTGTGCTCTCCTCTGGGAGTATCTTTGCGTGTCTCCTGCCTATGATCCACTGAACACCCTGAACCTCACTGTAAGTAGAACAGTGTGACATAGATTTCATGGTGGAGCAGGCAATGGCCTCTGGAGAGTACTCTAATCAGCATTATGGGTCACTTGATAGATAGTATTTGATTTCACTGAGATATGGATTACCAGTGTCTTCCAGATTGTATGGAACAAATCTGATTTATAACCATTGTGTAGAGTGATAATTATTTTTGCCCCTTTCGTGGTCACACATGGCTATATTTGAATGGCAGATTATATAAGCATACTGAAATCACAATCATGTAATCTTAGATATATGTGTCTGATCCCTGAGAGTGTTCAAAGGAAGTAGGATGTAGAATTGGAGACAAGTGATGAGGAAAACAGAATATTCATATTTTCACTTTGATGCCTGCTTCTTACTTGATACAGTATATTTACAAATACAATTACTAATTTGTCTCAGTTTTATTTCATGGAAAATATGATAAAAAAAATGGGAGGCAATGATATAATGTTAAATATAGAAAAGCACTATTCCTGGTGCATTTTTACATAAAGCTAATAAAAAATAACATACTCCACACATATGAATGTACAAACCATCTCTATACTGTATTGTATTCTTTATTTTTAAAGGATTACCTCTTTGTAAACTTTTCACAAGAGTTACAAGCAAACACAATGTTGGCTGGTCTGACTAGCACATCTTTTCCTCTCTAGTTGTGGTAGAAACAGGCAATATAATAGTCACCTAGCTGGTAATAGAAGAGAGATAATAAAAGTAGTAGAGAATCAAAGCACTCCATAAATGGGAAAACGTCATCTAGAATGACTTTATAGACTGTGCAAATATTATCTTATTTCATAGAAAAAATTAAGAATTAAAATTAATCACAAATAGTATAGGAAAATGACTTTAACGAATTCACTCAAAATATAGCGATGTGTCCAGAGTCACATTGTTAGAAAAGTTAATGGATTGAAGAGCACATGCTATCTCTTTTCTTCACCTTTCACCAAAGCATAGACTTCAGGAGCATGGTGTGATTAGTATTATCAATTGTCAGCTTGATAGGACCTAGAATCACCGGAGACATGGGACTCTGAACATACCTGTGGAAATAACCTTGATTGGGAAGATTGACTTTAACTGTGGGCAGAAATAGTGCCTTGACAGAATGCTAATTATATACAATGGGGAAAGCTAGCTGAGTGTTGGTGTACATCCATGTATTTCTGCTTTCTGAATGTGGATGTGATGTGACCAACTGCTTCAAGATCCTGGTGTGTTGATTTCCTACCACAACGGAATATTCCCTTGAATTGTCAGCCAGAATGAACCTTCTCTCCTTTAAGTTGCTTTTAGTATAATACAGTGTCATAGCAAACAAATGAGAACTAAGACATCCAATGTTGCATTAATCATGAAAGGAAAGAGAAAATATGGAAACACATAGCTATCAAGATCATTTCTCAGCACTAATGTTATCAGCCTATGTTATATTTTATAATGGGTCATTTACAAGCCCCCATGTCCCATAACTTAAAATCTTTAATAAACGGATGTTTTGTGATAACAGGTGCCTACTATTCAACTACCTTTAAATTTTTTCCACGTCCTATTTTTCATATTCTCACCATGTATAATGTAATGAACCCTAGTGACAGCTGAGCACACCCTATGTGATGATCTTACCATGCTTCTCTAGAACCCCAGGATGTGCCTGATGACCTTTCCTTTCAAAGCTCAGTTTTGTTTCCACTGCCTGTTCCTCTTTCTCTTCTATCCCAATTTATCACCACACTGTATCGTGTTCTCACTCCAGAAGTAAAACAGTTTTGCTATTCCCTGAAGCCTGCCCAAATGGTTTTTCATTCTTCCATTGTCACACATATTGCCCTACACTGCTGAATTGTTAGAGACAATAATTATCAGTCTAGAAAATGTTAGATTGAGCTCTGTCAAATGCCATGTGTCTTGTGACCATTAACAAATTCTATTTTTATTTTTATCACCTAAAACAAAAGAAAACAACAAAGAAAATGAAACAATTACAGGATATAAATTAACCAATCCTACAGGGTTATTCTGAGACTCAAATAAAATGATGCCTGGAAATAATTTACCTCCATGTATAAAAGTCAAGGAAATGAGCTACAAGGACATTTTTCTCACTAAAGCACACACACACACACACACACACACACACACACACACACACACACACATACACAAATCAAATTTGTGTTTCTAGAAACCTCCATGGAAACTGTCACAAGAATAAAAATTCTTAATTATCTATGCCATTTCCATCTATCGGTCAAACTCAGATCTCAGATATAAAAGGCATACATTATTATATAATCTACACTAGTAAATTCTCTATAGGTCTTTTATTCATGGTTTTCTGGATATTTTCCTGGGTAACACATAATCTGACCTGCCTGAAAGACAGATCCTGGAATTTAGGCATGAGCATATGACAAGTGACCAATTTTGTGCAAAGAAAACAATCCATTCTTACAGATGGAAAACTTTCAGATCTCCATCAAAAGAGTAGATTCTTGGGGTTTCCCCACACTTTGAGCAGTGAGATAGCACTCCCAGGAAATATTCTCTCTCTACTCTCATTTCATTGTTCTTATATTTCCTTGGACAAAATTATTTAATCAGTTTATTCAGATTCTTAGAGCGAAATTTGCAATTAAGCTGTTTGTTACTCCAGAGTTTTAAAGTGCCATCTCAGAACTATGAGCCATATATATATTCCCTTCCAATCCCTCCACATCCAAAGGCATTTCCATTAAACTGTCCCATGTCAGAACCTGGCCCTCCTGCCTTTTCCCATGGAGAAGAGTCTGCATTACTGAGAAGGCCTGAGGGGTGTGTGTAATACCACTTCTATGCTGCTTTGGGCATGGGAAAAACATGCCTCTATGTCAGAAGTTTTGGAAATGGAAAACACTTAGGCCTGGAGAGGAATTAGTAAGAATGTGTGGCTGTAGGGTACCAATCACAATAGTTGAAGGCACCACAAAGGAACCTTCAGTCCAGGTGTGTAACCAACTCAACTTTGCAGTACTTAAAACTTTAAATCTTATATGATTGATATTTTTTATATGTCTCCAAATCCCTAAGAGCTGCCTTAAAAATTCTCTAGGAGTATTATCCAGTAGAGTCACACTAAAATAAAATACATGCATTTGGTTAAAAAAAAATGAGTGCTGGACTTTGTTCTATTGTTGCTTTATGCCTTAGTTTCTTCATTGTTTCTATGTGTTACATATTAGCCTAGATAGTATCTAATCAAAGTACTCATGATTCTACAAACTAAATTAATAAATGCATTCATGTCCTTGGACAAAGCTCATTCACATTTGGAGCTATGCTGACAAAATCAGATGTGACAGTTTCTGTACTTTACAAATTTCTCACAAACTTTGAACTTTATTAACTGTAGGCAATCATTTTAATTCACATATTCCTGTTGCATTTAAGTTCATAAAATCTCATAGCTCCTCCATATTATCATTCTATAAATTAATGAACTAGTGAAAACAAAGATAATACTCAAATTTTATCTAACACGGACTCCTGTGGAGGTTACAATGCCACAAAAATGCTTTCTTCTGATTGACACCATACTAATAGTAACACCAAACAAAACATTTCCAGATGTTTATACCAATGGTCCACAATCATGCTCTCCTTGCTAAGAAGCCTTGGCCAGAGTAACAGAGCTGCTGTGTAATTCATGTGATCCTTCTGGATGTCAGCCCCTACTGTGTCCCATGTGACTTATGTCCTGGGGAAAACCACCTGCACAAATGGTCAATTAGGGTCATTGAGCTGAAAGGCCATATAACCAGTGAACACTCTATAATCTGAAGGGGGTAGGATGGGCATAGGACTGTCCAAAATCTGTGGTATGGACGTACGCCTTTAGTTAGAGTGTTAAATATCTCATAAAATATACTTTCACTCCCATTATGTGATATGTAGTTATACTTATATATAGTTATATATATATATATGACATTTTATTCACTTATTTTTATGAAAGTAAATTATGTTAGTTGTACAATTTGTGTTCAAAAAAAAATTTGAGGCCCTCATACATTCAGTGGGAATAAAACCATTATGCTAAAGATCTTGATGTCATACATTACGTAAGAACTTCCCCCACCCCCATACACTTCTTATATATTAACATAATAGTTTATTTGAGCACCTTTTCAGTATAGATATATAGGTAAATGATAGGCAAACAGATTATAGATAGATAGATAGATAGATAGATAGATAGGTAGATAGATAGATAGACAAATAGATGGAAGTGATGTATGGACAGATGGATGGATGGATAGATGAACAGATAATTGTGAGCCAGATCCATAGAATGTAATTCAAGATATTGCATGTTGGATAAGAGTGGAAAGGACAAACTAGTTTAGGTTGAACTCTGTCAACCCTGTGAGTTACAGTGGATAATATGAGAAACTGAAAATTATGGTCATTTTTTTGTACTATTGTTATATAGCAATACCATTATTTTTCATGAGTACTCATAAGGTAATGAAATAAAACTGTTCTTCAGTAGTTTTAACATCTATAGTCAATATAATAATTAAATAGAAATTCTTTCAATTTTTATTAACCATTTCTTATATTTTACGTATACATTTATATTATTATACATATATACAATAAACTACCTACAGGAAGACACATGACATAGTCATGAATTATATAAATGTTACATTCTTAGTATTTTGGCTATTTGTATTTGACAGCCTTGAAGAAAATATCTTTCCTAAATTGGTGAGTCTAAAATTCTGAATGTAAATCAATATCTATCATATCTCATCATTATCAAGCTAAAACGTCCACCTAGACCTCAAAACATCTTAAACCCTAAACAACTAAGCTTAATTGTAAAACTAAACTATCTGGTCTTCAACCTCATCAGAGACTTGAGAAAGAATAAAATTGATAACCTGAGTGCTGATACACTGGGAGTGCTGGTTAGTAGCTTTCCAAAATAGAAGGTGACAGAGACAGTTTGCTACCTGAATAGTAATCCAAAACTTTCTGTAAAGTTGGAGCATCATCTTCAGCCTTTGGTCGCAATATATCTGATGGACATATTTGTGAATTATTAAGGAAACTTATCGCTTGTGGTAAGACTTGAAGAGCTTTTTGGAACTTCTGAGCTATTGCAAATTGGAAGGGTAAAAGCAAATGAGACTGAGCGTGCTTTAATTTTTAATTTATGTGATATTTAAACAAGATTAATCATGTTTATTTCTGATTACAAATGCAATCTTCATTACAAAAGCATTTAAAATTATGAATAATAATAGATAAAAATTACAAATTACCAAAGTATAAATGAGCACTTGAAATTTTATAATTGGGTCTCTAGATTTCTTTCCATCCAACACATGCATACACATTTTAAGATGTGTTTTTATTTATAGCATTTATGTATGTATCTGAGTGTCTGTGCTCTTGTGTGTTGGTGTCTGCCAACAATCTTACGCCTTCTGTCAGAACTTTGGAGCTGGAGTCACAGACATTTGTGAGTTAGAAGATGTGTGTGTTGAGATCTGAATGCTAATTCTCATGGTAGAACAGCAACCTGTCCTAACCGCTGAACCCTCTCCTCAGCCCATACACACTTACCTTTTTAAAAGTGAGCTGTTGTACTATGCTTTCACTCTGAATTCATCATTTGAAATTCACCTTGAATATGATCCATACCATTAAATATTTGTCTGAGCAGTAAGAACTCATAAACTAATTTATGTACACAATATCCTTTTATTTTTAAGCTGATTTTCCCCCTGAATCTATACTACCACAAATAATACTGAAGCAAACTTTCTAAAGAAAAAAATCCTTTTGCAAATATGTCATTTTTATGTAGATTTTCAAAAGTAAAATGACTGGGCCCAATGCCCAAACTGATTCTTAGGACTTCAGTACATGAATACTTTGAAACATCTTGGGATATATTTAACATTTAGTCAGAAAAGAAATAACTTCTGTGGTATTATGGGGAGGGCATTATGGAGAACACACAAAGATTTAATTCCTATTCACTCCTATGAGACTAAGACTCAGATGTCTCAAGCCCTGGAGCTTCATCGTTGTCTGTATTTGAAAAATAGTTCTGTTTTAACTATGGGGTGTGTAATAGTAGCTGGAGAAGTCTACGGGAAATATAAGCAGAGTCTCTGTCCCTCCAAGGAAAATTCAGTTAAGACCACAGAAGTATACTCCACACCTCTGCAAACAAGCAGGAGAAAGACAGCACCAGCTCAGCAGTCTTATATGCTTTCTGAAGAGGGCAGTGGGGTGAGACTGTCCCTTCCTACTCTTGAAGTCATCTTATCTGTTTCTGCTCTTGTGGACGCCAAGGAATTGTTAGCATAAACCCTCTCACAAACAACTCAGTCAGCTGAACTGGCAACATTAAGCTTCTCAATTTAGCACTTTGATTGTGAAAACCTTTCTTCTCTCTTAGCTCCAACTCAGATATTTAGAAAAGTTTTCACTTATTTAACGGAGTAAAACTTCTTCCAAATCATGTTTTCCACTCCCTGGGAAGATTTATTCAGTTGCCTGCTTTCTGGAGCACTGAAAGTCACTTTGGGGTTGGGAGCCAAAGACTTCAGAAATTCCTTTAAGTAAAGAGGCACTCCAAAGGGAAGAACCCTCATTGTATCACAGGACTCATGCCCTCCTAGAAAACCCCTAAAACCATCAATAGCTTCTGTTTATTGAATATCTGTTGTGGTATATATGGGGGCTGGTAAGACGATGATTTAATGGGAGAATCACAACTGTCACCCATTCACAACTTCTATGTAAATGAGATTTAAGTGACGTTAGAACTAAAGACATATGGCACAATCCAGTTCTTCAAAACTAAGCATATGCTGGTAATATGAGTTCTATATGTTCTGTTAATCCTAGTAGGCAAGAATAAGCCCACCACCACACTGTTTGAACCAAATTTGAAGCAAGCTTTATTAAATACTGGCCAGAACCATGAATACTGGGCAGATTCATACCCAGGATTCCCAGAATATGGTGCCAAATTACATTAGTCAGGGGCTTGTAAGGCAAAACTCACAAGGTTACATAGTGACAGGCATTTTGCCTTTGTTCAGACAGGGGCAAGGTTATATCTTCTTGTACATACTGCCTATTTTCCTACTTTCCTACTACCCTATGTAAGATCAACCATTTCCTGTGCGGTTGGAATGACCAAGCTTGTTTACAGAAGATTTTGTTAGCTTATATGAACAACAGCCCCAGCATTCCAGGAAGTTAACTGTTTTGGGGCATGTGGATATTACAAGTTAGGGGCCTTTTTATTTTATAGATTTGTTGAGCACAGTAATATTTACACCTAAATGGTAAGTTTAGCCATCACACTTCCATATTCCAGCCTTATAAGAGATAAAGAGTATATTCATTTCAAAGCTTTATCATACTCCCAAGTTCCCTTTCAGTTCCAACAGAATGCTATGAACTGGTTAGGTAGCTGTAAGAGCCCCAAAACACTGCTCTGAGCATGTCCTTGCTTGGGGCCATGGATGTCAAAACAGAGTTTTATTTCCTTGTTCCTTGTCATCATCTCCCTGGAAGCTATAAAAGTGGAAGCTACTGGACATCTCATTGGTAGGCCAATTTGACTGGGCAATGCATCCATGTCCTCATGCCTTACCCATCAGAAAGTCTCCCAATGGCACCCAGTTGTCCAGGACCATTCCTGCTAAAAAGAACCTCTGACTCTCCCTCCCTCTTATGTTTCCCAAATATGAAATCTATTATAAACTTCTCCCTTGAATTTTATTCTTTAAATTTGTAAGTCAAGGACCTTGAAACCATAGTCACAGGGTACATACGGTGGCCACTGAATTTTCTGGGGCCCTACCTCACTCGAGTCAAGTTCACTAAGAACCAAGAAAGACTCCATTAAGGTACCATTTTAAACCCTGTTACCATCATTTTATTAAGCTCATAAGGTTGTCTTAATGTAAAAAATAATTGGAGTGGTCAAATATACAAACATAATTCTTAAAATGATAAAATGCCCATTCCATAAAAGACACATACATTTAATATAATCAATAAAAAAGGTAACATTCCTGATGATAATTACATGCCCACTATTTGTTCATGTATGAACTTCCTCATATAAGGATCAATGGTGATCATGAGCTGTGAAAATCAGGCATGGATAACCATTGCTGACTGCATATATGAAAAGTTAGAATGGAATAATCCCTGTGGGGAACATGCTACTACAATGTGGAGCCAGAGAATTTCTTTGAAAATGGCATAAAGAGTGGTGACTCCACAGTCAGCATGCAGCCAGTGGTGAGGAAGGGTGCCCATGTGCCAGGATTCTTGGGCTTAGGGTAGCAACTGGTGCTACAAGGCCAAAGAGAAAGAAAGCAGAGAGATCCCATCCTGATGTTTAAGAGAACAGGACAACAATGAGTTCCCACAAGGGTGGAAGATAAATTTCATTAAAGACATGATGCAAGTTGAAGAAAAAGTAGCTGTCCTCTGCAGATTTCTGAGTGACAGGCTCCACGGGTGGCCCTGCTGGCCCTGAAAAGACAAACTGTATTTTCAGTCAGTGTGGAACAGACTGTAGGTCAGAAATAAGCCCCTTTAGCCACAGTTGAGTGAGTGGATAGCAGGCTTGTCAGATGTGTCTGCATTCAGTGCTGAGAACACTGATGGGCATATGTTGGCCATCTTCCTCATTCCTTAGTATTCTAGACAGCCAGGAAGAAATGTCTGTAGCTGCAGGTTTTAGAAGACAGTTTCTGGATGTACTTAGGTTTCCAGAGGAAGAATCCAAATGTTTACAATTAGACTGTGAAAATAGTCTGCTTGTCTTGGCCTGTCCCTAACGCTGTAGTTGTCAGCCAGTCACTGCAACTTCTCTGTTAGGCTCTGCCCAAAGCCCTTTGTTACTATGGCTAGCAATTTGACAATATACATTCCTGTTTTAAATTGATTTTCAAAGTTATCATAAATTACCTGAAATTCCTGGTGACTGACTTTAGTACATTAGCTTTGTATTTGTCAGAGATAACAACAAGTTCTACCCTCTTTCACAAGACATTGATTGAAAGGAGATCTCCTTTTTCATATTCTCTGTCTAGTACAAATTTATGTGGAGGGGAAATGCTGATGGAAACTTAAAAGATGGTGTATTCTCAAATTAGCACAAACACAAACATAGGAGTGAGAAAAGAGAAACTTGAAAGTTGTGATAAACTCAACTGCATTTTGATGAAAACTGAGATGTTGGGAGCAGCAATTGCTAAATGGAAATGCAACTAATTTTCCAAAAAGATAAAACATTGGATCTGATGAGTATAATGCTTAAACTCATCTTTTCCGTTCAGAAAGTAGCAATCTACTGCTTAAGATAGGACAATATCCAGGTCGTGGTCAGCCAGCTACTATGAAGCAAAAACAAATATTAGGACTCAGGTTTCTAGACCTTAGTTATATCATGTGAACTTACCAAAATCATGAAATAGAGCCTATTCCTTTATTTATGCTGTGTTATATTTCAAATACTTTTAGAGAAATTCACACAAGTAATACTTTGGGGCAGAAATATGTCACTTCGTACTAATTTTAAGAAAGTGGATTTTAAAGATGAAGAGTTACAATGCTCCTTAAAGAATATACTTTCTCCCCAGTGGACTTGTATAATGAGAAGTTCACATAATTAAAACTTCTTTGGCAGGTATCATAAAAAAGCCATCTGCTACCTGAAACTATGAACCAGGCCCCTGAACATTCTTCTCTCAAGAGAGCTCAAAGCAAGTACAGGAAGCATTAAAACGAAAGCAGCTCAAAGGTTAGAATATAACAGGGCTCATGGCAATAAGATTAAGAGTGACAAAATGATTATGTAAGGAAGTGTTCAGATTGGATAAGTGGAACCTGGGTTGGCATCTCATAGGTATGTTGACATTATTCCAGAGGACTAGAAAGAGAGTGTGAATGAGCCATTACAAATCCATCACCACAACAGGGAAATTAACTTCAAGTTCTCACCCAATAGAATGGGTGTCATTACCACACTCATACAACTCTCAGCAATATGTAAACTTAAATTAAAAAATCAATATTACAGAAATAATCTAAACACCAACTGTTAAAAGAGTAATATAGAGTATAGAAAAAGCCAGGCAAAGGAAGAGAGTGGAGGAACAACAGTACTTGTGTAGGATGTTGTGTAGGGCAGGCAATTTGTGCATAATTACATTTTAGTTCCTAAAGTAACAAGTGAAAGCAAATATCAGAATTCTCTCCTTGCCCATAAAATAAATTAAATTCAGAAGGATTAAATAACTTTCCCTAGATCATAAAACACAGCAAGTGATCAGGATCAGAATTAAATCCATATAGATCTGAATTGAAAGAACTTCTAAAATAACAGAAAGAAGACTGGCAGTTATTGTATACAAATACAGATTCCCATGTGTGTAAAAAAATACCCAATCAAGTAGTAATGATGATGATGATGATAGCTAGATAGATAGACATATAATACATACATATATATATATATATATATATATAATAACTGACATGTAGATGATATAAAGACAATAACAGATCAATATATAATAGAAGTTAGATAAAGGACATATTTCATAGATTAAAAAAATATTGACAAACAATGGTGCTAATTCTATATTATAATAAATAGATAAAATATCTATCCTGATTAGTTTTTCTTTTAGAACATAAGTTACTATATTTCAGAAAATATAGATTGAAATATTAGTGATTTCTAGATTCCATAATAGTCATACCAAATGCAGAGAAAGACACATGCTAAGGTGACCATAATCATCCTGGTCTCCTGGAATTCACTCCATTCTTTACTGTTTGTCCCTTGCTTGTGGAAGATGCCTCTGATGGGCTTCTATCTGCTGAAGTGTGATGAAAGTGTTGAGCTTTATGCCTATAGTAACATTACATCATATAAAAGACTGTTTCAAGAAGCCTAAATCTCCTTCTGCTGTTCTTAAAGAAGAACGCTACTATAGTACAAGGTGGTTATCAAGACGGCCCAAAGACAGAAATTGGAACAATGTCTTGGAGTGGAGGGCTGTGTCCAGTGAATGACCAGCAAAGGCCTGCAGCCCAAGTCCTACGGCTATAAGGAAAGCCATTCAGCTACTATGATGAATATCTGTGAAATACCTTTTCTAGCTGAGTCTCCACTGTGATGATTCCAGCTGAAGGAGATTATTTGGATTCATAAAGATGAAACAGTATTCTATTGTTTTAGGTCACTACATTTTTATATTGTATTATATTACAAATAGAACTTTGCTTATCCATGCTAAAAAAAAAAAAGTCAAAAGGAGGCTTAGTTATGAAGGAATCTCCAAACTGTTATACTTTATTGTCTCTAGTGGCATTTTTAATAGTTAGGGCACTTAATGACATATGTGAGTTAGCATGCTTTTAAACTGTTAATAACACATGTGACTACCATCAGAGACAAATTCCCTAAACAATTCCTCTCAGTAGCATATTCAAATTATATGCCCTTCCACCTACTTTTCCTCTTTTTCTCTCCAATAGCTCAGGTACTACAGCCATGATTTGGCCATCTGGAATAATACTAATAGTAATAATAATAACAACATTATAAGTAAGTAATGATAACAACAACAACATCATCTAGTTAATTAGGATGACTGAAATTTGTGTCCGAGTTGGAACATTCTTAAGAATGAAAAGAGCACTCTAATGGATTGCAACAGTAAACACATAAAACCTGCATTGTTGAAAATGAACCCACATGCAAGCCATCTTCTTTTTACCTCTCCATGTCAGCTTCATTAATAAGAGCTCTGAATAGCAGACTTAGTCTTATAATTCCAATGTAACATATTATGAACTATCCATCCCTTATAGCTACAATACTAATATTCTCCCAACTGGACTACTTATTACTAGTCAATTGAATCTCAGCATGGAATTAAATACCTGGCATGCATTTGGCACTACTCTGTGTGTTTATATTGAAGGAATAGAAATATGATTAACTTTTCTTCCTAAAGAATATGGATGCCCTGAATTTCAATCTTCTTTCTATTAGCCATATTAGTCATATATTATTGAAAATAAAAGATTTACAATATGAACCACTAGTGAGAATGAGAGCATGAGAGTTACTCACACACTGCTGGAACTTATGTACCATTGTGTGATCAAAGCTAAGCCAAGATCATGTGAATAGCTTAACATATAAAAACAAATAAACAAAAAAAAATGTGAGGGAGGCAGTAATAAAATGCCTCCAAACAAAAACAAATCCCCTAAACTGGATATATTCACTAATAAGTTCCACCAAACCATTAAGGAAGAGATAATACCAATGTTCCTCAAACTGTTTTATAAAGTATAAAGACACTAACTAGTGCTAAACCTATTCTATAAATTCAGCATTGACCTATATGCCAAAATCTGCTCAGGGCATGACAATGAAAAAAGATATGTAGAGTAGCTTCCCTTAACCAATAAACATAAGTGTTGGCCAGGAATATTGCAAAACAAATTCAAGAAAACATCCAGATCATACAACCATGATCAAATAGATTCATTACAGGAACGTAAGGTTTGTTCAGAAGATGCTAATCAGTAACTGTAACACAACACATAAATAGACGCAAGGGCATACATCCCATGGTCATCTCAACCAATGGATAAAAAATATTTAATATAATATAATGATTCATAATACAACCTGGAAGAAGCTTGAAATAAACGTAACAGGATTCATCATAATAAAGGCTACATGTGACAAACTTATAACTGATATTATAATAAATGAGGAAAATAAAAGCATTTCTTCAAATATCTATAATAATACAAGGATGTCCATTCTTTCCACTCTTTTGTAATATAGTGTTAAAATTCTTAGCTTATGCAATGTGGAAAGACAAATAATTAAAATGATACAAATAGAAAAATTGTTTCTGTCTAGAGTGTACCTGATCCTTCAATTAATATATCCTGAAGAGTTTACAAGAAAAAATATGATACCTACTAAATGCTTTTAGCAATATAGAATACCATGTCAACAGACAAAAATCAGTTGTCTTTAAGTTATTTTTTTATTTCATTGTTATTTGTTTTGTTTTGTTTACTTTTCTGTATCAGTTATGAACTTATTGAGGATGAAATTTTTTAAAAATCTTGTTCATAATAAAGTAAAAATATTACTAAGAAGCTTAAGAATATAAAAATATATATCAATGAGAACTTTAAGACACTGAAGAAATTAAAGAGAAACTAGGAGATGGAACATCCTCCCCCATGCTCATGGACTGGCTGAATTCATATTGTAAGTGTCTACAATGAGAAATGTGATCTGCACGTTTAACAAAATTCCCATTAAAACTTGATGTACTTCTTCATAGAACTGAAGAAAAATTATAAAATTCATTTGGAAGTACAAGAGATTGGAAAAGCTAAGGAAATCCTTAGCAAAAACAGCAATGCAGGAGGTGTCAAAACAAGGTACTGGATAAAAAAACAGAACAGAGAATGTAGTGGCTAATATTGCTTACCAACTTGACTACATCTGAAAGGTAAGAATTGAGACCTGGTGACACTCAGAGGAAGGACAGCAGGTTACCAAGAAGAGACTTGATACCCTGTGAGCATATACAGGGGGAGGAGGTCCCCCTCAGTCACAGTCATAGAGGAGGGGAGTAAGGGGGAAATGGGAGGGAGGAAAGAATGGGAAGATACAAGGGATGGGATAACCATTGAGATGTAATAAGAATAAATTAATAAAATAAAATTTAAATATTAAAAAAAATTTCCTAATTGGCTATTTGAAGCAAGAAAACCACCCTAACTATGGGCCACACCTTCTTCTACCAGTCCCATTCCTTTAGAGAGCCAGGTTTAATGGTTAACTAATACAATAGTATAGAGAACTCAAAATCAAACCCTTACAGTCACAGTCAAGTAATGTCTGACAAAGCTGTCAAAATCACACACAGAAAAAGATGTGCTCCTTAGAAAATGATGATGAAGGGATGAAGGGGCCACTCAACAGTAAGATCATTGGATGCTAAGGTAGAAGGCTTTAGCCAAATCTATCTGGTAGCTCCTAGTCATTTTTAATGGTAATTCCAGGGAAAATGATACCTACGTTTCGTCTCTGTTGGCATCAGCCATCCACATAGTGCATAGATATGCATGCAGGAAAATACCTATAAATTAACTATAAAAAGAAATAACTACGGCAAGACTAGATTTTATATGTGGAAAAATAAAAATTGATCCATATATTTCAGTTTATGTACATTGATATCAGACCTAAATTTTTGCAATGTATTTCTTTTTTTTTTAAATTTTTTATTAATTTATTCTTGTTACATCTCAATGGTTATCCCATCCCTTGTATCCTCCCATTCTTCGCTCTCTCCCATTTTCCCCTTATTCCCCTCCCCTATGACTGTTCCTGAGGGGGATTTCCTCCCCCTGTATATGCTCATAGGGTATCAAGTCTCTTCTTGGTAACCTGCTATCCTTCCTCTGAGTGCCGCCAGGTCTCCCCCTCCAGGGGACATGGTCAAATGTGAGGCACCAGAGTACATGTGAAATTCATACCCCACTCTCCACTCAACTGTGGAGAATGTTCTGCCCATTTCTTTATATTGATGTAAGAATTTTAGCTTTAAAACTTTTAATGGACAACATGGCAACACCCTTCAAAATAAAGTGATGAGCAAGGGCTTCCTGAAAAGACCTCTAAAAACATACAGAATCTTCCCCAGAGTTGACAAACGGGATTACATAAAGGTCAAAATACTTCTGGAAACAGTAGGAAATCACTACTACATTAAAGAGACTGCCAACAGAATGAAAAACAAATTTTTAAAGCTACATATCATACAGGGGATTGATATGTAGAATATACAAAGAATTGCAAAATTAGGCAGCAATAAGTTAGATAATGAATTGAACAGATATTATTAAAGTAAGAAACCCAAATCACCAATAAATATTTTTTTAATGTTCAACATACTTAAACATCAGAGAAATGTAAGTTAAAACTGCTTTGGAATTCTCTCTCTTCCCAATCAGAATGGTTTTCATAAACTAAACGATGAGGCCAACATGTCGATGAGGATGGAGAAAGAGGAAACCCAGTTCACTGCCAGTGTGAGCAAATACCTATATATTCACTATGATATTAGTGTGGACATTTCTAAAAAAATAAAAACACAAGTATCACATGACACAGATACATCACTCCTGAGTATAGAGCCAATAGACTTGTCTTTAGTCAACATAGCACAAGATACTTGCATATCAATGCTTATTGCTGCACTATACACAAGAGACAGAGAATGGATCCAAGTTGAGTGGCTCTACCAATAGATAAATGGATAAGAGAAATGTAGAACATGTGCACAATGGAATATTACACAGTGATATGAATAATTAAATAATGACATTTGCAGGAAGTTGAATGCACCTGGAAGTGATTGTGTGAAGCATAATCAGTAGCCTCTGAAAGGCAGATACAGTATCTTTTCTGTCATCTCATCTGTGGAAACTGGACATTATGTGTGTGCATATATACATACATATACATAGTTATGTGTGTATCTGTGTCTGTGTACATATACAGTGTTTGTATACATACACACATAGTGTGTATACATAAATAGTGTGCATACATACATATATACTTGTGTAGTGTGTGTGTCTAAATTATAAATACAGAAAGGGTACCATGAGAGGGAAAGAAGAGTTCTCAATTGAGAAGAGATCTTTAAAGGATAATAACTGAATATATACAATAAGTCAGCAGAAGGGAGGGCAAGAAAGGGAGCCAAGTTAAGAAGATAACTACTTAAGGACCGAGAGTGGGAGGAATTCATGAGAATACAGCATACATCGCATTATGTATGAAGATGCCATAATGAAGCCCATTACTTTATATAGTAATCCAATAAAATTAAAATTTAAAAAGAATGTATAGAGCAGGGCACAGTGGCACATGCTTTTAATCTCAGCACTCAGGGAAGCAGAAGCAGGCAGATCTTTTTCAGTTCAAGGCCAGCCTGGTTTACAAAGCAAGTCTAGGACAGCCAAGGCTACCCAGAGAAATCCTGTCTCGAAAAACAAAACAAAATAAAACACAACAAAGCAAAAATTGGGAGGAAGGGAGAATGAATAGTACACCTGACTCGGAGAGTAGTTTGGTCTCCTCTTGTGTGTTGAATATATTATCCACATGCTACAGGGAAATTCTATTTTGCTATCTTCATGTGTTCCTGTCTACCGAAGCACTTGAACATAAAAATCATGTCAATTGTACAATAGTGACAAATCACCATACAGCGTAGCTCTGCTTTCTACTTAAAAGGAATGTACTGATGATGTGCACACTAAGTGCGCATCCCACAGATTTAATTCTGAGAATTAACAAACCAGAAAGCACAAAGTTAATTCACTTGAAGTTCAGCAATGAGAGAAACCTATCAAAAGTAATATACATCAATACACAGATTTTAGAAGGAGGCAGGAAGGAACTTCCTCAAGACAGGGAAAAGCCATGTATCATGAAAGAAGAGTAGTTTGAAACAGAAGCATTGTTTTGTTAAAATTCTACCATTAAGGGCTGGAGAGGTTAGGAGCACTGACTGCTCTTCCAGAGGTCCTGTCTACCGAAGTTCAATTCCCAGCAACCACATGATGGCTCACAACCATCTATAATGTAATCTGATGCCTTCTTCTGTATATGTAGGCAGAGCACTGTATTCATAATAATAAATAATTAAAATTTTCTACCATTAATGAATTTAATCCATACTTACATTTTAATGACAGACATAAAGATACTGACAGCCTCAGAGTGCTGCATGGGGATAGAAACACCATCAGTGTGGTATTCAGGCCATGAGCTTGAGAGGAATCCTCTTATAAACCAGGTCAAGGTTGGAGAATTACAGATGACCAATTATCTGAAAATCATGTTTTAAGTATAACCTAAGCAAAACTCATCTTTTTCTGGGAAAAGAGAAGGCGAGAGGAACCACAATCTTTAACTTTTGATATTTGAAAATTTGAAAATTGAAAACAAGGGCATATTTTGTTAAGCTGCAGAGGAATAGGCTGGATGGGTCATTAAGTCCAGAAGAACATGACATAGGGTGTTCTGCAGCATGGCATTCGGAGGATCAAGGGGTTGGGGGAAGTAAAAAATTCCCCATCAGTGAGACAATTGAAGTTTTCTCTGGATGTTTCCAAAAGAACCTTTTCACTGGTGGGATGTTAATCCTTTCTATGACATTATGACTCTAGTATTTGAAAGCTAAAATTCTTAGATTTCATCTATTGCTAGGTATCAAAGGGGCTATATTACACACACCAATAAGAATCAGTAACCGAAGAAGTCTACTGTTCTGTTAATGGCATCCACAGCCTACAAAGACTATGTCTTTAAGGAAACCCCACTTTTCTGGCTCATGCAGGCATATCATTTCACATAAAGCCCAGTATTTATTTTAGCCCTTGTAATAGAGATAGAAATCACACTTCCAATTTTTATCTTTCTTTTTTACTAAAACCAAAAAAGTCTCTTTAAAAGGTTTTTTTTTTCCTCAATAAAATAAAGAAGATACCATATTTGTCCAGCCATAATCCATTTGCAGAAATGTTGAGGGGTTGCTAAATTACACGGTGTCAGATTAAAATTATTTGGTCACTCCTGGCCCCATCAAAAACTTCAAAACAAAAGAACAAACAAACAAAAAATCCCAAATATCTACTTATAACAGTCTTGTGACAGTAAAGTATTTTTGTGTTTCAATAGAACCAACATCCCTTAATGTATAGTTCAATTTTCTGACTATCAACATTGCTTTCCCTTTCTTTTCCACCCTGACTTTCTCTTTAATCATTTGCATGTAATCTTTGGAAGGACTTTCATCGAACAACATAGGGTAAAGAAAAAGTAGTTGTGGAAATCATACATTGATGTCACAATGTGACATTTTAATGTACAAGGTGTGCATTTCATATCTACACAGAGGTGAAAATTCTTCCATTCATTAGTATAATTGAAATACTGTATATAGCACAAGAACCACTTTAGACATCATGGTGTTTATTTGCACATGCATCTTTAATATTGTTTTTGTTTGAAAAACATTCTTTTTTATACCTGGACACTTAAACGATTATGGGAAACTTTAAGATATAAGTGGACAGTGGACAATTATTTGTAGACACCTCAGTTTCATTTGTCTTCAGTGGTTATAGATTTGAACTTGTAAGTTGAATGACCTATGTTAAATTTTTCTAATAGAAAAAAAAAGGAATCAAAATTTACCACCATCAGGTCAATCTTAGATTTGAAGTAAAAAAAAAATATATGAGATGGAAAATAGTTATTAGAAAATTTCCCAATATTTATCATTCCAATAATTCCCAAATAAGTATTGGAAAAGTCCATAAAGAAGACTTGTTTAGATAGCAGATATAGTTTGGTAATAGATTTTACTTGTGGCATCATCGGAAGGGAAGGGCGGCTGTACAATTGCAAATCCTTTGAAACCAAGTGGTCCTAGGCAAATATTTTTAAGAGGGTCTTTTATTTAAACTGTTGCATCCAAGTGTTTCCTTTTATATGTGGAAGGTGATTTTTAAGCTTTAGATATGTGAGTTTCAATCCAGATAGCCACAAAGATTAGGTAGCTAGTAAGGGACCGTGGAGGAAGAGGGGACCTTACAAGGGAAGAAAATAATATCCAGTATTATAAAGAGATAAAGGGAAAGCTAAAATAGGAGGATTAAGTGGGGGTGGAGGATGAAGGAAGGGTAAATGTGGAGTTTAAGGAGTGCTAGCTGACACTAAAGGCCTTTTGAAATGCCATATGAAAACCTACCAGTGTAAAAGCTTCCTATAATATATACACGTATGTAAAGCCATCTGTCTGCAGGTAAAGAGTTGGCAGACACACACTCACCCTTCCACCTGTGTAGTGTTCTAGACATGAAAGGCTAATAATAGTAGGGATTTGCCCTTTTGGTCCATGTCTTTCTCTTCTGGTTTTCTTTGTCATAAGCCTAAGTAGTATTTTTCTGCATATTTAGATTTTCTTAGGTGGATCATTCTGAGATTTAGGTAGGGAGAGAGGATGGGAGAGGAGTTAGAAGCTTTAGAAAATCAATTTTCCCCCACACATTACTCAGTCATCAAATTGGGTAATGATGACATGTAATGAAGCTCACATTCTCATGATCGGGCATCTGCCTACTCTGCTGCTCTCAGTTTGTTCTGAGCTCACATGAGGAGAAGAAAAGTATTCAAAAAGTTGGCAATTGAAGGCGGCCTTCTGCTCTCCACAGTCTTTCCTGTTTCTTACTTTATATGCTTTTATCTTTTCCTTAAAATCACTTCCCTTTTCTCATCACCACTCATATTTCGCCTCACAGTTTTCTTTTTCTCCCTCACAGAAGCAGTGCCTGGCTCTCCCAATGGAGTCATATTTATCACATGGCTAATGTATTCAGTTTTGTAATGACTGTCATAATACCCATATATCCTACCATTCTAAAAACTTATTGAGGTCAATGATCAGCTTTGTTCAATATCACTGGCCATAAAAACTTGTCAGGTCAACCAAATAATATAATGTATTCCCAAATAATAATTAAAGGGGAAATAATTCAGTTGCTCTCACTCCTTACATATCTGCACACTATATAAAGTCAACTGAGAGGCAGGATTCAAAAGTTAGAAAGAACTTTGAATGACTTTATATTCACCAACTATTTTATAATTCTGACTTTTCCTACTTAGCATAGCTCCCCCCCACTCATCATTTTATATTCTACTCAATGTTAATAATTAATTATGAAGGATGCCAAAGGATAGGTCTATGGAACACTCCATCAATTGATTCATAAAATATTTGCTAAGTGCCTATCTTGCATTTGGACAAATTTCTCACCTTCTATCAGATGAGATTTATTTCTTTACAAGTGACGATAATGTCCCTATCACATGGTAACTGCCAAAATGAAATGAGATGCAGTTGTGAATTGGAATGCATGTCACGTGCTCCTTCTACACCCCCGGTGCTATTTCTTGCATGTATATTACAAGCATTAACTATTGTATTGATCTTTGAAATAACCAGTCAACAAAATGGTAATTTTTAACTCTCTTTTATACATCAAAGATTTCCAAACATTTAAGGACGTTTTCTTTTGTCATTCAAAAATTTAGAAGAGAACTAAGGACCCCCTCCATGCTCTGCCTCTCTGCACTAAAGGACCCAACCTCCAATGTCATAGCCTATGTCAAAGGGGTGAGGGCCAAACAGGATCTACAATGATAACCTTGGGCCTAATGAACCACTTTGATTTTTGCGATCACCTTGGTTAACACATTTTGTCCTGAATTTCAAAGATTTGCAAGTGAAATAGCCCATGGAGTAAACTAAAATCAAAATAAAACTAAAAGCTGGAAAGTATTCAGTTTAAACACTTGAGAAGCACACAATTAATAGGTAAGAAATGTGATTTACTAACACATGTTTTTCTATTTTTCTCCCTAGCTTCTCCTCAGATAGTCTGCACTTGTGTTTTGAGCTATTCCATTTCACACCCATGTGGGTGTTTCTTCCACTGGAATGACGTCATGATCACAGACACTGCTCAGTCAGCTTCTGCAGTCACTTCCCTTTCACCCTCAGGCAATATTACTCAAGGGTCTCCTCTTTCCCTTGTCCCTTTTCTCCAGTCTTCACTTCTCCCTAGCTCTGTCCTTAACAAGAAAATTTCCTATTAATGCCTTGCTTTTTGTACATTTTATCCAGAATCCATAGCCAAGAATTCTAGTTCATTCCAGTAATTAAAAACAAGTAGGAAAAAGAACATTCTCTTTCCTAATAAAAGGAATGTAAATAGTTACAATAAATGAATTAACTAAATTTATTCATTACTTTGTGTTTCTTTTATTCTAATCTGGTCTTCAATAATTTAGTATATGTCTGTATTTCTACCTCCCTTCTTTAAATGTTATTAAGTATACGTTTTGGTTCAGTCTTTAACCCCTTTACACTGAAAATGTATAGGTTTTAGAGGAAAGAAATAAGGATACAGGTGGATCAATAGACAAATAGTTGTAAATATGTATAGTTCACTATGCATATTATGTGTGCATTACTGGTGTGTTCCCCAACAATATCTGGCTGCTTTGTCATTAATAACTGAAGTAACCAAGTTCTTCTAATTGTTCAATTAGTAGAATTGGCCTATTTTGACCTCCATAGAAACACTTGAGTTTAAGCAAATATTTATTTCAATGCTACTTTGCTCAAAGATTCTAAGTACCATAAAGTCATAGGACCTTAACCCACTAACAGGTCAATTGGAACAGATAGAGAAAACCAGCTTAATTCTTCCTGCTTGCTGGTGAAACATGTTCTATCCAGCACACCCCCCTTCACCAATCTCTCTAACTGTGCTTCAAAGCAAACTTAAGCAAAAGTATTTTTTTTCCATAGTCACAACATTTATTCTACCCAACATTAACCCAAATCAATACATTTTAATTGAAACTAATGACAGTTATCTTAAACCAACAGATTTTTCACTGGTCTAAGAACATTAAATCAATGGATTTCTCAAAATTGCTGTATCTTATGTAAAACAATTCATTTTCATTTTATCCAAGACACATTTTTATTCAACTTTAATCTTCCAAGAGTCAGAAGAAAGTAATAGATTTCTTTCTTTCATAGCAGCCCTAAAATCTTGAATGAAAGAAATGTATTAATCATCCAGATATATGAATTCAATTTCATTCAGTTTAATGTAACCGACATTTATTGAGCACCTACTGTTTGTGAGATACTGTGTTTGACATTCTAGAGGTACAAAGTGATTAAGATAGAGTTCCTATCCATAGAAGCTCATAATTTATTGGTGAGTACTTCCTTGGACAGAATTAATTATAGCAAGACAAATTGCTAAGGAATTACAATGAAGGAAGATAGTAACTGTGATGGAGGGATTCAGGGGAAGATGTAAAGACAGTGGTATTTAAGTTCATCCTTAAAGGATGGATAACCACATTGGAAAGAACACAATATATAGATTGAATAAACAGAACAATATATTAGCTAGATAAAACTAGTTATATCACCAACACACCTGATATACTCAGACTCTGAACTAAATGAAAATTAATTTCTTACCTAGAAGACCACAGTGGCTAATACTCATCAGAAATTAGTTGTTTTTACCTTGATGTAGATAAAGTAAACAGTTCTTCTGTGGCAGAAGAGTATGGCATGGAGAGGCATCAAAATTTGCATCTGAAAGAAACCAATGACCCAGCAGAGGACTGCAAACTTTTGCCCTTCTTCTAACATGGGCACAGAGGAGAGCGTATGCAGAGGTTCATGTGCTTGTTCCAAAGTGTCCCGACCCACACAGGGGGGAGGCCACTGGGCTTCTAGACTCTCTAACCTGCTCCAACGTGCTCTTTTTCTTAACAAATCGTCTTTGTTTCTATGATTTCCCATAGGTCTGTGCTTCAGTTCTAAAACAGAATAATCTAAAAGAGTATTCCATGAGAGTTTTGAATAGGTTTGAGTTTACCAATATAGCTCTCTTAGTCATGATTTTAAGAAGGTGTGAACTAGTATTGGATACTACTTACCGGTATGTATTCATCAGTATAATGGAAAAAAATGTCTTTCACAGGGTACTTATCAGATTATCAAAAATATGATGATACCATCACTATTTCTGATCAGAAGTAATGCATTCATAACAGGTTAGATAATTCAAGAATCATTAATCAGTTGATAATGTATCAAGCAGTGATGACAACAACAACAACAAAAACAACAATAAATTACATGAACAAAGCTTCTCTATCATCTTTTTATTCTATGGTACCAGCTTTTATTTGATGGGTCAGCAGTTTTAACTTGTTGTGAGTAGACCACTTAAGTGCTGCATCTTTTGAGAAAGCACACTTGTTCTACACTGAGCAAAGCTGCCAAATGTATAGCTAATTGGTCACCTGATTGTGCCCACCAGCTTACCAACATTTAAAGCAGGTGTGGAATGTTAAAAAATGGAGTTGACTTTTAGCTTGAAAATATCCTCAACAACCAGTTGACATTTAATGAATGGTCATAAGCATTTTCTTTGCTATTCAGTTAAACACACAAAATAATTAACTGTCCTGCTAATTACATAAATTTCACTTATGAATTTATTTTGTGATTATGAGTCTTTTAGATGACCAAATTTTTAAAATATTAATATATATAAAAAGTCACATTCAGAAAAACATGAGGATCTTTTAAAATGCACGGATCTCCCATAAATGTCTTTATTTCCTCAGATGAAGGGATAAGATTACAAGCCATTCTAGCTCTTTCTGAATCAGCACTGGCTTGTTCAACACAGCTGTTCTGGCCTAAACCTCTCTCCAAGTCGATTGATTCTAACTGGTTTCCCTTGACTTCTAACTGAATTGCTCTATCTGGTCTCAAATTAATTCTGGCAATATATTTTAATCTTCCGGCTCATTCTCATTCTGTGGCTCATTCTGTCTTCACCTGTGTCTAGTTCTGTGTTCTTTCTGCAGCCTGTCTTTGTAAAACCATCTTGGTAACCAACTCTCAGTAAAAGCCCCTCTCTCTCTCTACCTGTGCTGCTGCTCTCAAGTAACCTCTTCTCCCTGTCCTGATCTCATGAGAGTTGAGTGTATCCTATATCTGATTCATTCTATCAAATCTTTCTCTGATTCCTCACTTTGTCTTCCCTTTAATTAGACATCACTTTGAAACATGGTGCTTCCTTCTATAAACTATCTTACCATCATTGTTTAGGATTAAGGGTATGTACTAAGGGAGTGTCTGTATTACACATAGATCATACTGAATTCAGATAGTCTGCATTCCAGTGGGACACACTCATTGGGAAAATTGGGAAGAAGACTCTAAGATCAGACTAACTGCAAAGAATAGCAATTCTCAAGCCGACACTTTTGGCAAACTCCCAGCTCCAAAAGTATTTACATTATGATTCGTAACTGTAGTAAAATACAGTTATGAAGTAGCAATAAAAATAATTTTATTTTTGGGTTCACCATCTCATTAGGCATGGTACTAAAGAGTTGCAGCATTAAGAAGGTTGAGAACCACTGGCCTACAAGAAGATACCAGCCAAGATGCCTGATTTATACCAAGTGAGGCACCTGGAAAAGACACTCTTCCACATACTGAGCTGCCTGCAGGCTGTGCAAGGCACTCCAGGTTTCCCAGCTTTTCTCTGTCTCCCATAATAGGGTAGGCCTGAATTACATAGCTGTTTTTGATTCATATCTGCTCCTCTAACTAATCCTTCACCCATACCCCTGTAAGTAACTCAAATAAACTCATTCGTTCACCAAATGGGATTTTGGTGGCATCTGTCCTTTGGTCTGTTGTGAGATCGCTATTATGGGTGAGTAGACAAGTGTGTTTTGTCTTCTCAGGTAAAGGTTTATCATATAATACCTACACAGTAAGAATAATAATTTCTGGGTTATAATTTTTTATTAAAAACATAAAGCAAATATTGGAAGTCTGTTGTAGTGCTGCTAGACAAGTTTTTAATGTGTTGATTACTATTCTGTATTGGTTTATGTCATGCATTTATAGATGTATGCTGATATATATTTCATAGAAACATATGACATGGTGGAGTATTTCTTTTTTTTTTCTTTTTATGATTCTGTATCTGATGCCCAAAGCTTAGTTTCCTGCATTTTAAAGACTGTATCTAACCATTTGTTTCTTTAGAGTTCTTGCTAGGTCTTAAAATAAGGCATTACAGTGGTAATATAAATATCAAAGCCAAAATACTTCACAGTCATATTTTGGGGAAATTATCATACTTGGAAGAACAAAAGTTGAGAGTATGAGCTGTCCTGGGGAATGTCCTGATGTTGAGTAGAAAGAATGTGATCTTCTGCTATGCAGAGTTAAACCACAGAACTCATCTTGGAGATTGGCAAAGTCTCAAAGAAAGAGAAAAAGTTGCAACTGTTTCCTGGTGAATAATTGATGAACTACAAAATCAATCAATGTGGAAATAAAGGAGTTCTTAGGAAAAATGACTTGTGTATTTTGAAGGTTAGGGGCTTCCACAAACCTAGAGGAGTCTAGGGATTGGATACTATCTGAAAATCTTTGAATAGTAAAGACATGATTTTGACAAGAAGATGAAAGAACTTGGCTATGCAATACTGCTTGAAAAGAGACATGACATCTTTGTACTTCATCTCCTTTACTTCTAACCCTGAGTGGGGAGTATCATACAATAAAGAAGTCCTGATTCCAAAGATCTGATATTTACAGAAAATGCAGATATGCTTAGCAGCCATGTATTCAAACCAAAGACTATGTAGAATATGTAAGACGTGCGAGGTGCTGGTAATTTGGTAGATGCCACCAACAACAGATAGGGAAAAAAAAAAAAAAAACAGGCCAGAGTGACATCAGAAAAATTTTGCTCCAACTGGGAAGTTGGAAAGAGAATACATTGCTCAACTTTCCCCTCCTTCCAGATAGTACCGGAGTCCTTGGAAAAGACCTGGTGCTTGGATGAGATGAATTTTAAAAGGTAGGCTTTCCAAACCTCAGAGCTATGTGAGCCATGAGTAACATGAAAATTATATACAGGTTATTATTTCTCTCTTTGTGTGTCATTCTGAAGAAATGGAGCCTACTGTAGTTTCAGAGACTATCTAGCAAACCCCAAAGGTGGAGGGCTGTGATTCTGAGATTCATGCTCTTAGTTCGGGTCTAGTATCTGTGAATCCTAAATTCAAGTTCAAATTGTCATCTAGACTGAAGTTCGCATAATGATAATTTATTTAAATTTTCACCAAAAGTGATAACTTTGACTGATTAGGTTCAAACACAGAGCTTAGGAAAAAAATAAAGCCACTTCATTGTTTTTATTTAGCAAATTAAAAGTATTTGATAAACTTAAAACTTACTTTAACATCATGAGTAAATGTGTACATGATATATAGTTTATTAAACACTGAAAGCCCATAAAGCATATAATAAAATTTTATGAGAATACAACGCTTACTAGTGTTGCAATTGCTGTAATGTATACCACCTCTAAAGTGCATATGAAATCTTTTGCAAATATTAGTGATAAGTAATGGTAACCATTGAAATTATAGATCATAATATACTGAATTTATCTTCATTTCTTAGCTCACCGGGAACATTTCTTACTGAGAAAAAAAATCAGAATAAACATAGATGTATCCTCTTAAGAGAACCTCTGCTCATTCTTTATATTTATGTCATTACAGTGGAGATGAGAGACACTTGATCACAGGGGATATTTAATATTAGATTGAAGAAAATATTAAAAAGTACAGCAGACTGGCTCAAACAAGTCTGTACTGGCACTGGGGAGGGTGCTGGTGACATGCTAGGCCCCCTCTCCATATCTAATTTTGATAATATGATTGATGATGTGATTTTTCATAACTGGTGGAAAGAAACAACATCAAAACTAATCACATTATGCTGGCATTTGGAAGTCTAAATAAAAGGTATGTGAACTCATTACAGGAAGACTTTTTTTTTTTCATTTGAAATTTAAATTTGCCAGCCCATCCATAGTTATCTGAGAAACCTCGAAATTTGTTCATAGATGAAAATGACCAGAGTTGAGTAATCAGCCTCGATTGATTACTGTTTATAACAGGCAGCCTTGGGACTTCCTGGGAGCCACAGTTCGGTATTTACAATTTTCATAGGGTGGATGATATGATGCCCTTTTTTGTGAAACCATGTTTCTCTATTCCATCAAAGGAATGAATTACCCTCCAATTGCCAAAGGAAATTCTCCTTATAAATTTAACTTCATTGGTGGATCATTTTCTCCTTTAAAATGAAAATGTTTCGAAGTATTACAATGAGATCCAACCTTGGCTATGCAGCAGCCCCTACCAAAGATTAACTTTACTATAAAAAATTAACTTGGAGATCAGGGGAAATTTATCATTTCTCCAGTATGTAGCACTGAAGCACCACAGTTGTGCATACCACCCACTTAAGCTATCAAGAAATTTAGGCTATTTAGAATGTTACAAATGTGTAAACTATAGCCATTATCTTAGATGGGCAATTTATGGAAGATATAATAAATAGAGGGAAATCTTGCGTGTTTATTCAATATGGAGTAGGTAATTGAAGTACAGGATCCAAAGCAAAGCCATAAACAATAATTAGATAGTGAAAATGTGGAGAGTTGACCTTGACCCACATCATAATACAGCTGAGCATCAGCAAAGACAGAGGATGCATTGCCGTCAGAAGCAGATTATAATGGGAGTGCATGCTTAATAAACATCTGGAGAAACTGGGATAATATCTGAAGAAGACTCTTCTGAAAAAGGGAAATTTCCAGGCTGAAGTTTACAATCTGCATTTGTGGGAGAGCATATGATTACATAGATGTTATTATGTGCATCTGGAGGAGAGTTAGTCTGATGTCTCCATGAGCCTCTGCACTGAGCTAATTGCATTGAAAATGTATCTCACTGCTTAGTGTATCTAGCATCATGGAGCATTTGCAAGCTAATTCTCTTCAAGGTTGCTAGACTGCAGGGGTACTGCATGCAGTTAACAGAAAGAGATTCTGTCTTAAGGAAATCCACAAGTTATTTGAGGCATTGAACAGCTCAAAGGCAGGTAACTGACAAAGTCTGGGCAGTAGGAATATCCTGGGCAACATAGCACCGCCACAACTCAATAGCTGCCCCCCCAACATATATATTAAAAATATATAAAATATGAAAAGACCCAATATATTTAGAGAAATATACCTGGCTGGCTGATGGTGAACTATGCTACTGGGGTAAGTACAACATAGTTGTGCTCCAGTTGTACTGGACTAAGGATTAATGGGGTGTACATCTTGGGACTCTCCACAGGATCATGTGTTTTCACTGTCTGAATAATAAGGATGATACCAGTAGATGTGGCAAAGTAGCCTGGGAAAAATCTCACAAGGCTGCAGTGTTGTATAAAACAGTACAAGCAACTAAAGAATGCTGAAAGCGAGAGAAATAGTCTTCTGTAGGGAACAGCACGCCAAATGTTTATCTGATACCAAGTGGTCATCCCTACACTTGGTGTGTGTGTGTGTATATATATATATATATATATATATATATATATATATATATATATATATATATATATATATGTAACAACATGCAGTCTAAGCAGGTTATATTTAGAAATATATATGTATATGCATATGCTTATATGTGCATAACAACAATTAATGAAAAAGAGGCCAGATGTTGAAAGAAAACAAGGAAGGGTATAAGGGGGAGTTTGGAGGGATAAAGAGGGAAGGGAGAAATGTTGTGATTATATTAGAAGCTCAAAAGATAAAAGAACAACAGTAACACATTACATAAGAAACATACTGCTGTCTAAGTACCACGCGCTAACCAGTTGCGCCACTGGCCAAGGACAATACAGGCGGTAAACTTTAAACCCCTTCCCAGATCTAGCCAATGGAGAGAATATTCTCCACAGTTGAGTGGAGAGTGGGGTATGACTTTCACATGTACTCTGGTGCCTCATATTTGACCATGTCCCCTGAAGGGGGAGACCTGGTGGCACTCAGAGGAAGGACAGCAGGTTACCAAGAAGAGACTTGATACCCTATGAGCATATACAAGGGGAGGAAATCCCCCTCAGGAACAGTCATAGGGGAGGGGAATAATGGGAAAATGGGAGGGAGGGAAGAATGGGAGGATGCAAGAGATGAGATAACCATTGAGATGTAACAAGAATAAATTAATAAAAAATTAAAAAAAAAATAAAATAAAATGTGACCACCAAAACAAACAAACAAACAAACAAAAAATAAAACAAAAACCAAACAAACAAGAAACAAACAAAAAAGCAAAAAAAGAAAAGAAAAGAAAAGAAACATACTGCTAAACACTAAAGTGCAGAAGCTCTAAGTCTAGGTTTTTAGTTCTTCCTTTTATGAATTTCTACATATGTGAAGCACTGCAGGAAGGGAAAGGGAAAAAAAGTGTAAAGTGTGGCCTAGGATGACGTAGTGAATATCCACATTTCATCTAGCAGGACAGAGAAACGCTGAAATGCACAGTCATGTACTGTGCCTTCCAGGATTTGAAAGGGGAAATGAATATCAAGAGTAGTGTGCGACAGCAGTATTTATCTCTTCTATAGGCAGAACGTAGGCAAAATTCTCAATTGCTGCTATGTCTGATAAATGTGTTAGTTTATATAATTATTATTTATATCCTATGTTTCTATCATCTATTACCTATAATTTTCCATTTCAAAATAATCTATTACCCATATATCTATAATCTGAGTACTTATTATTTGTCACTCACTGATCTCTCATCTATTAATAAATTCTCTCTTGTTGACTCATTAAAAAAAAAAAGAAAAAAAAAGAGTAGCGTGTGATGAAACATTAAGATAGCCATAATTTCTTGACCAAACTCAACAGTTCTACAAATGAGAGGAAGGCAATCTCCAGAGCCCTTTAAGTGCAACAGTCTTAAAGCACAATGTTAAAGAAAGGGCATTTATTAATTGGCTTTTAATTCCATAATCAGAAGCTCCTAGAATGGTCCTATCGAATAGAAATTTCTGCAACTCTCCCTTGAAATGTAGCTTTTATGACTAAGTGACACTAATTTAAATTGTTTAATGTTCACCAGTAACAATAGCATAGAATTAGATTGATTTGATGATGGAGTTCATTGGATCTTTACAACTATTCATGCCAATACTCTACAAATTGTTTGATTCTGAGACTCTGGCAAGATAGAACCATTCACGGTTGCGAGAGAGTTGAAACGATATAGAAGTAAAATAAAGAAGAGCATATACACAGACAAGTGTAAGGGACGCTAGAAAAGCTCTGATATTTCTAATTTTAAGTCAAGAAGAATGAAACTCCACACCAGTCATTCACATCCTGTGGGCTGCGATCCCTTCGGGTGATTGAATGCCCCTTTCTCAGGGGTCACCTGAGGCCATCTGCAAATGCAGATATTTACATTACAATTTACAGCCATAGCAAAATTACAGCAATGAAGTAGCAACAAAGAAAATTCTATGGCTGGGGGGGGCGGGCATGTCACTGCAGAAGGAACTGTATTAGAAACTCTCAGAATTAGTAAGGTTGAGAACCTCTGATCTAGAACTTCATTAGCTGCAGTGGTAAGGGAAACTTTGTTGTTGTTGTTGTTGTTGTTGTGGCTTTTGTATTATTTGTGACCAGTGACTGAACCTCTCCTTTGAATGTTCTCCCTGGGTGATGTGAAAGACTCATTGCTCGATCTGAGAATGGCTCCTGCTGAAAAGACACTGTGGTATGTAACTAGCATCTTCTCTGTGGTTGTATTGTCTGCTGTGCTTATGCTGGCGAAAGAAAATGTTGAACTCTTTCCTTAGATGATCATACAACTCTCTCAAGATGATTATAGAACTCTCCCAAAGCCACCGTTGGAGCTAAAGCTTCGGGTGCCATTAAGAACAATAGTAATCCTCAGAGCTACTTTTCTGCTTGCTCTGATAAAAGCAACTTAAGGAAGGAAGGGTTTATTTTGCCTTCCAGGTTGAGGACATAGGAGTTATGGTAGCTGGAATGGCTAGTTACATAGTACTCACTGCCAGGAAGTAGAGAGGAAAATGAGTGCCGGCTCCCAGTCCATGGAATGGTGCAATCCACAGTTAGTATGGATTAATCCAATGAAGAAAATTCCTCCCAGGTGTGCACAGACCCCTGCCTACTAGGAAATTCCAGCTCATGACAAATTGACAGGGAAAATTAACTGTCATGATGGCATAGTTAGAAATATGCATCCGATATTAAGTAAAATGCATTTTAAAGGCAATTCAACCAACCATTGCGATGTTGGGAAAATTGTTTAATTTTCTTAAATTTCAGCTTCGTCATCTATGAAAATGTTTAGTTATTTTGCCTGTTTGATTACCATTGTGACTTAGTACCAAAAGCATCAAATACATTTAATATGATATGATAAGCATTAATTCAGTCAATTACAATTTTCTCCATCCCTGTCAAGTGTCCTAGGGCCAGGGCATGTGACATTGACCTTCTAACTCACTGACAGATCCTTCTAGGTGCCAGTTCAGTTCCTTCTATTGTGGTATGCTATACTTGGGCAAATTGATAAAGAGGTCAGGGCAGGTTTCTAAGAAACAAGATAAAACACTCCTCAAATTCTGCTAGAGCAGCTGAGAGCTCCTTGTACAATCAGGTACTTAAAACAGGTCATATTTGTGACTAAAAACAAATGTTTGAATTTTTTGTGGGGGCCTTCAGGACTTTAATATGGGTTATGTGCTACACAGAATGCATATCATTTGGGTGTGTAACTGAGAGCATTCATTATGTTATATTATCCTGATTTTAGTTATATTCAAGAATATATTCTGATAAAAAAGAGCCACAACTGTGTAATAACAAACATTGATCATTTATATATTTACTGAATCAGGGATTATTTCGTTTCAAACATATACTCTGAAATCATCACTATTGTTTGCCACACAATGGAATATATCTGCCAGGACCTTTTTTACCATCGTAGCTATTATTTAGTACTTACTGAATTACATCCACCCATTGCTATTATGGGTAATATTCTCAGCCACCAGGATACCGAATTATATGGGTGATTGTGTTTCTCAAAATACTAATAATGAAAGTCTATGTTTTTCAAGTGTAATGCACTAGTATTCATGTGTAGTTCATACTTCTGAAACATACTCAAAATAGACATACTAAAACAACTAGGATCCAGTGCACTGAGACAAATCAAGTACAAGCTTGGATACCACAGGACCAGCGAATGTCCCTAAAAGGTTCTAGATGTACAAATTATGTGTGCATCATGACCAGCATATTGAGCAATAGCTCTGCACAGATTACTATGAGAGAAGCATCAAACAGTGATATCTGAGCAAAAAGACCTAGGGAGTTCATAGGTGCTGACAAAGAAGAGGAAATAGGAAGAGAAAGAGGAAGAGGGGAAAATAGAGGAGGGGAAGAAGGGTACTCTCTTCCCTCCAAACATTTTCATTGTTTAATATGGATGCTGTACAGACTGTCTGTCACATTATATGCAGAAGCTGTGCCTTCAGTTCTGTAGGTCCCCACCCACCAAATCAACATGCAATAGCTATGTAAGTGTTTCAGGTTAAAGGGGGACATTCTCAAGTTCCCTTATCAATGACTCAGATAAAAAAAATAGACAGCAAATATTTAGCTTTCTAATATTAGAGTAAAGTAAAAAAATAAGATAAAATAAAAGGTAGGGGGAGCTTCTGGGTAATAAACTAGTACCTAAAAGAGAGAGTCACTTAAAGAAATGTTCAACATCCTTAGTCATCAGAGAAATGCCAATCAAAGTGACTCAGATTTCATCTTACATTCCTCAGAATTGTTAAGAACCTGGGCACATGGGGGCTCACAGAGACTGAACCACCAACCACCAACCTAGAACTGCTACATATATGCAGCAGATGTGCAGCTTGGTCATCATGTAGGTCTCCTGATAATGGGAGCAGGAGCTTTCTTTGACTCTGTTGCCTGCCTTTGGATTCCTTTCCCATAGCTGAGCTGCCTCTTCTAGCTTTAGTGAGAGAGGAGGAGAGAGAAAGAAATGGCAGAATGGAGCCAGAGAGTGGGACTGGGAAGAGAGGAGGGAGGGGCTTGGGATCAGATTGTAAAGTGACAAAATAAATGAATAAATGAAAAAAGAACAGAAATCCTAAAAGAAAAAGTAAAACAAACACACACACACAAACAAACAAACAAACAAACAACAACAACAAAAGCAAACCAAAAAATCCCCCAAAAAAACAAAAACTCAAGTGACAGCACATCCTGGTGAGGATGTTAAGAAACAACACTCCTTTATTGCCAGTGAGAGTGCAGACTTGTACAACCACCTTGGAAATCAATTTGGTGGTTTCTCAGAAAATTGGGAATAGTTCTACCTCACCATGCCACAAGGAAACTTGTTCAACTATGTTCATAGCAGCTTTACTCATAACAGCCAGAATCTAGAAACAATTTAGACGTTCAACAATATGCATACGTCAATGGATTAAGAAACTGGTACATTTACACAATGAAATATTACAAAGCAGAAAAAAAGAAAAGAAAAAGAAAAAGAAAAAAGAAATACTACTCAGCTATTAAAACCAAGTACACCTTGCAATTTGCAAGCAAATGGATGGAACTAGAAAAGATCATCCTGAGTGAGGTAATCCAGAACCAGAAAGACATACATGGTATGTAGTCATAAGAGGATATCAATCATAATACACAAGATAACTATGCTACAATCCACAGACCCAAAGATGCTAAGTAACAAGGAGGGCCCAGGGAGGAGGGAATGCTTGAATCTCACTCAGAAGTGGAAATAAAATAGTCATCGGGGGTTGAGGGAGGGAATAGGGTAGAAGAGGGGGTTGGGGAGGAACAGGAGGAATTAAGCATGGGGGAACAGAGGGAGAGAACTGGGATCAGTCTGGGGTGAGGACATTTCTGAGATGAGCTGGAAAACTAGGGCAAGGGAAACACTCAGGAGTCAATGAGGGTAACTCTCGTAAGACGTCTAGTATTGGGGGATATGGAGCCAGAAGCAGCAGCCATCTTTTCTAACCAGGCAGGCTTCCAATGGAGGGGAGAGCACACCGACCCACCCACAAAACCTTTGATCCACAAATTTCTCTCACTACAAGATGTACAAGGATAAGAATGGAGCAGAAATTGAGGGAAGAGCCAACCAATGACTGGCCCAACTTGAGACCCATGCCATGGGAGCAAGCCAACACCTGGCACTAATAATGCTATTCTCTTATACTCGCAGACAGGAGCCTGGTATAACTGTCATCTGAGAGGCTTCATCCAGCAGCTGATGGAAAGAAATGCAGGGATGCACAACCAAACATTAGCTGGAACTTAACAATTCTTGTGGGAAAGAGGGAGAATGGAGTGAAGGAGCCAGAGAGGTAAATAACACCACAAGAAAACCTACAGCATCAACAAACCTGGTCCCACAAAGACTCACTCACCAACCAAAGAGCATGCTTGGGATGGTACTTGGCCCCCTACACATATGTAACATAAGTGCAGCTTGGTCTTCATGTGAGACACCTAACAGCAGGAACAGGTCATGTCTCTGACTTCGTTGGATCCTTCTCCCTTAAATGGGCTGCCTTGTCTAGCCTCAATGTGAAAAGATATGTGTAGTCCTACTCCAACTTGATATGCCAAGGTGGGTTGATATCTATGCGAGGTCTCCTGGTCTCAGAGAAGAAAGGGAGGGGAAATGCGGAAGGGGTTTGAAGAGGGAGAGGCGGAGGGAAGAGAAGAGAGGGGAAGCTGTGGTCAGGATGTAACGTAAATACACACAATAATTAAAACACAATAACAAAGAGAAAATTAGCTAGTTGCTTTCCTGAGAAAAGATCATACTGCTGTTGGACTCACCTTACCCCCAAATACTGTCTACTTCACCAAGTCATATCATGTCTGTTTACAACTTTCATGAAATAAAGACAAATTTAATAAACATTTATAGCATGCCATTAATAAAGAAATATTCTTGTCTTATACATTGCTTTACTGTAAAAGCAAATAAAGGCATACCATCACTGTGCTTATCCAAGAGTGGCTCAGACAATACTTTCATATAATAAAATCTATACATGGCTACTATATTGCAACTTTTAAAGTTTATTTCTGATATTATAATACAACCTTTCTTAAGACAAAAAGATCCTAGAAAGTCCATGCCAAATCTAAAATAGTTTACAATTCCCATACCCAACATCTAGATTAATTTTACCTGTGTGGTATTCAGCTCTATTCTTCAAATAATCCTCATTTTTTTTGTGTGTGCTTGAGTTAATTAGGCCTGCATTACACTTCTACTCCTTATAGTAATAATTTCCTGTGCCAAAACTGGGATTCAAACACAGTAGCAGAACTCTAAGTAGCAAGCCCTTTGTTGACATAACTGCTACAAAGTCTGACTATATTGGTTCCGTGAATAAGGGCCTTATAGTCACAAAAGCAGAAATTATCTGAAGCTTTTTAGCTCAGCACGAATCAATGCTAAAGCCATATCTGAATTCCTGTAAATTCAGAATTAGTGAGGTCCGAGGTAATGAGGTTTGATTGTACCCTGGGCTATTGATAAAACTGCAATGCTGCAGATTAGGTGGAGGGACTGCCGGTGAAGTTAGCGTCCATTACTCCTCAAAGAGAGGGCAGGCCAGTCTCTCTGCTTTTTAATGAAATCCTTAAGCACCTGTAGCATGACCTGCCGGAGAAAGTCAGCACTTTTTTGAGTGAACACCAGCACATTTTTCACGTCTCTCTGCAGCCCCCTCTTCTTTTTCAAATGGATCAGTTTTCCTTTCTTTGGCTCTTTAGTTTTTGTCCATTAGAGTTTCCCTGAAGACTATTTTGTCAAACAAAGCAAAACATTTCAGAAAAGGCTGTGAGTTCTTTGCAGGGCTGTAGCCAGTGTGTTGTTTATGTATAGTGAACACTTACTGAGTTAGCACTCCCCAAAGGAAAATCGAGAGAGATATCAGAAAAATGTTTTCGGTAATTGCTACTTGGTTTGATCTCCTGGTATTTCATGGTGTTTTATGCGGCATTAATGGCATCACCAGAGAGTCTACAGATACAAAAGAACAGCTAAGTTAAGGATTGTGTCAAATGTAAGGGAGTGATTACAAATCCCAGAGGGGGTCGACTCAGTGCATATTTAAACACTGCTCTTAGCGGAACATGACAACTACTTTTCTTCAGAAGACTTTCTCCATTTTAAACTCCTCTTTCTTTCTCTCACTCTCTCTTTGTGAGCATGTGTCTCCGTGTGAGCGTGTATGTGTGTGTGTGTGCATGTGTGTTCATGTGTGTGTACATGTGTATATCTATGTGGGTATGTGAGTGTGTGTTTGTCCGTGTGTCTCTGTGTGTTCATCTGTGTGTACATGTGTATGTCTATGTGTGTGTGTGTGTGTGTGTGTGTGTGTGTGTCTCCAAGTACTTCTCTGTCAGGCATATAGAAATTTCTAGTCAAGTTATATTTTTTCTTTTTCTTTCTTTTTTTTCCTTCTTTTTTCTTTTTTTAACATATCAGCCAATTAACTTTCAGTATCCTTCTAATATGTGTTTGTAATTTATGTAAATTTGGGAGCTACTGAGAAGCCTTTTAACTTCATTTAATTTGGCCTGAAAATTGTTATTTGGAGTCTCTAAAGGTTGATTATTTCCACTCATGAATATTAGGGGATGGGAGACTGAGAGGAGACAGGGAGAAGGTCACGAGCAAGTTTGTATCTTTTAGTACCTTGGCTAGCTCACAAATTCAACTGCCCTGTGGTCCAACTCATCTCAAAGGCCAGAAAGTTGCCCTTTACCAATGGGTAAAAAAAATGCTTATTCATTCAGTGAGGACAATAGCACTCTACACACATTGTATATTTATTCTGTACTGATTTGCTGCGTCTTTATTCTTAGATATGCAACGTGTGTATCTGCAGGCTGTTAGAGCAGCAGGCGGTAGAGTCTTCTACTAGGTTGATCTCTAGTACTTCTAGAATAAACTCAGGTGTTGAAATCTAGGAGTGTAGAAATCTAAGGTAGTCACAGAGAATGATTTCACAAATGACAGGTGCACATGAAGAATATACAGTTCAGAATCTAGATTTGAAGATAAGCCATGGGAAATCTAATTGAGACATATTCTAATTACTTGGTAAACATCTCCCAATCTTAGTTTTCTTGGCTACATGAGACTAAAGACTCCACCTTACAGTATGGCCATAATAATGTAAAGAGTTAGACATGTTAAAATCTAGGACATGGGTTGTAGCTTTACATATTTGGCAAAAGGGCATTTCTGACCCACCCCAAAGAAAAAAAGAGGGGAATCTGTATCTAATCTGAGCCTATAAATACCTCAATAAACTCAATTGATAGGTGATTAGACTTGATTGGAGAACATGACAAAGTCCCTTCAGAGTATCTGAAGAGTTCTTCCCTTAGCTGTGCCCTTAGTTTATATATTCATATTACCCAAGTCTTGGATGTTATACAACATGTGTAAAATCAGAAAGGAATATAGCAAATGAAATGGAAATAGCATACTTTGGAAGGACTAGGCACTGTGCTAGAATTCTATTGTGTAGTGCTAGTATGGGCAATGATAGGTAGTATTTAAAGCATACTGACACCATGCTTGGTAATGTCTCAAGAGACTCATTGTAGGCTGAGAAAACTCCGGTATGGCACTTATCTCATTATATGCACTCTGAAAATATGAGAAGACAGAGGTATTGATGCATTAAAATTTAACCATGAAATCAACAGGCAGTGTTATACCGCTAGCAGATAATCATACCACACTAGGAACCCAGAGAATCTGGTTCAGAAATCATTTAAGTCCATAAAAGAACAATTAATTTCTACTATTACTCAGTATTTTTTAGCATAATGTTAATTGAATCCCCTTCTCTCTATATAAATGAACACACATGCATTCAAACACATGTATATTTATGCACATACCACAATAATTTGCATAGCTTAAAATGTGAAAAAGTTGTTAAGCTTTTTCTGTCAAAAATAAAATTCTGTTTTAGGTGGATGTTAAGAAGTAGTGGAAACTAAGGATCACACTCTCTCTCTCTCTCTCTCTCTCTCTCTCTCTCTGTGTGTGTGTGTGTGTGTGTGTGTGTGTGTGTGTGTGTGTGTGTGTGTGTGTGTGTGTATGTGTGTGTGTGTGTTTGTTTGTTTGTTTACATTGACTCTGAAGCTATGTATTCAGATTTGCTTGCGGTTTTTTTTTGTTTTATTTTTTAAAGAAATAAATTCCTCTGTGTTTCTGCTTCTTTATCTAAAAATGATCCCAGTAGTACCTAGCCATTACTTCCTTTAATATGATCATTTACTTCAAAAGGCAGAAATTCTAGGGAATGTATTTCAATTTTCTCAGAAAAACATATTTGAAATTTGTCCAAGGATGGAGGTAGGAGAAAGGAGTCCCAGTTAACTGGGGATTTCCTATGAACTCAGAGTAAGTACATAATATGAAAGGCCTGTTCATTTATTAGTTTGCTATCAAATTAGTTTGCTAGAAACTGACTGTTAAAATTGAGATCCTGTGGTATATTAAAATCTCCATCAGCTATGTAGCTATTCTCTGGAGTAAAGAATGAGAAAATAAAAGTAGGAAGTGAGAATAGTAGGAAGAGATAAAAGACTTAAGTTGATTATTTGACCCTCTAACCTAGGAACTTAGGACAGTTTCTTAAGTGTTTTGAACATTGTGGAGAGAAGATAGAGAGAGAAGGAGAGGGAGAAAGTAATGCTGGGATGCATTTAGGTAAAAATGCATGTAAGAATGATTGGTAATGGTAGAATGAAATAAGAGGAAGGGCCAATCAAGAAAGATGTACGGTAGGAACCGCAATGCAATCCAGATGTGACTTGGGAAAATACTGGATTGATGAAGGACTGGTATACAGAAGAGGAAGGCTGAGATCTAAAGGAGTTGGCTCTGAAGGTGAAACTGGTTTTTGAATAAACCTCTTGCTGTCATTCTGCCTTCCTTTGGGTGCTTTGCAATCAAAGCTCCATAAAGAGAATGCAGGTGAAATAAATAGCATCCCAACTTCACAGTTCATCTCTTACTACAATAGTATAGAGGCCACCATTCTTAAAGAGTGTCATCTTTTATTTATTAGCATCACGAAACATCCTGGAAATAAGTGAATTATGCGATCAATGTTAATGCTAATCAAAATTATCAACGTCGAGTGTTCTCTTCTCCACATGGCGTGGCCCTTGCTGCTCCCATGATGCCAATTGCATGATTTGTACATAGCCCTAATTTGCTGATTACACTGATCTTCTCAGTTCCTGCTATTTTGAGTTCTTACCCCCTTGCTATTTTTGGGTTTACTTCAGCATTGATATCAGGAAAATGCTATTAGGAAGAGAACTGGCATTCGAAATTAAATCCAGCTAGAAAGAATTTGGAATTTGAAATACATGAATCTTTTGATGATCAAAGTTAGTACTGTTTATATATTTAATAAATAATTTCATCATATATATATATATGTAATCTTCTCAAATAATTGTTCTGTGAAATTTTAACTGGACAAGCATAGAAATTGGGTTTCTATAATAAATGTACCTTGTCTGATTCCACTCATTCTTAGTGAGTGAGATCAAATATGCACATAGCTGTTAATGTAAATACATAATATGCTACTTTTTCTTAGGAGATGGAGCAACTGGAATCAGTGTAGAAGATGCTGAATTAGAAGGAAAGATGAGGCAGGTAACTGATTCAGAATTCTACTGCATCAAAGCAGGAACCATGTCTATACTCCCTTCTTAGGGCAGTTGCTAAAGGGCAACAGCAAAAGTGAACTGTCACTGTTTGGGATGCTTGACCTTTGATACAACATTTTTTTAAATTAATTATAATACAATTTAATATATTTCTTTCTTCTTTTCCCTGCCATCAAACCCACATACATTTCCTTGCTCTCTTTCAAGTTTATGGCTTCCTTTTCATTAATTCTTATTGCATACATATATGAATATGTGTATGTGAATATATATTCCTAAGTATCATCTGCTCAGTCTGTGTAATTTTACCTGTAAGAATGTTATCAGGGCTGACTGTTTGGCACCAGACAGCCAATTGATTGGTGTGCTCTTCCCTAATTAGGGACACTCAATCCAAGCGTCCCTCAGTTGGCTATGGAATACTAGTTAGCTATAAAAAAAAAATACTGATATTGTGACACTTTCAGATAAATGCATCAAGCTGGAAAATACATTGAATGCGGTAACTGTGATGGCTGTTCATGGCTGTCAACATGACTACATGTGGGATTAGTCAAAACCAAAGTTGCTGGGTACATCTGTGAGGGACATTGTACTCCTTTTATATGTACAAATGAAGGATGTTATATTTTAAAAAACGAGAACAATTAAGTTTAACAAAGCTTACTTATCCAAGAATTTCAGACCAATGACTTCAAATTGATTTCTCTCACAAAGATGGTGAACAATTTTATAAACAAGAAGACAAGAGATAACCTGATGGGTACAGGTTAACATTTATTTTATGCAGGCACAGTTTTACAACCTGCAGTCTGCTCCTGGCTGAGGAGTTGGCTGCTGTGGTTGAATCAGTCTTAGTTTGTAGTTATAACAAAATGTTTCAAGATTGGTTATTGTCTCAAGTTAGAGGCTCAAGATGGTGGCGCCCAGCAAGCACTGTATCTGATCTACTGTACAGAGACCAAGGACTTGAATGGAATCAAGTTAGGGTCCACTGTACTTTGAACAGAAGCCATTGTGGACAATATTTTACCACCCAGATATGGAGACAAACTTACCAGTTAAACTGTCTTAGATGTTTATGAAGGTGGAGCAGTTTGGCAAAATGAGAGCCCCTTTGCTGCAGTGCTGAGCAGGGCACACAAAGTCCTGGTTACAACCTTTCTTCTTCCCTACGCCCTTATTTCCTCACCCTTGACCTTCATGATGATCTGGCTTTTATAAGACAAAGATTCATGTTGGGTTGGGATATTAAATGACTGGGCATATCCTTGACTCTTCGCATCACAGCAGGTGATGGATGGCTTGAAACAGAGCTTGTCAATCTTTATTTCAGACATTTACATTCTTTATATAGCTGTGCATTGCAAAAACTTCTACTACAGTGCTCTGTGTACGTTTTAATAGCTGCTTTCTAATAACAAAATTAGTGTTCCCTTAATGTTGTAACTTTAGTTTGACTAGTTTAAAGAAGCTAAGAATTGATTATAATTTTATTTTTTTTAACACTTGGGTATCCTGTGTCTTGGTTTGCCTACTACCCAAGTCTGCACATATCCCCACACATACAGATAAGCACCAAAACAAAAACACTATATGCCTATATATACTTAACTTGCCTATATATAAGTATATAGGCACATATGGATTTTCCAACTATCTGAGAATATACATATTAAAATACATTAATATATGATATGTGTAAATGTATACCTATATACATAAATGGAAATATAAGCAAAACGTTTATGTATGTGACTAGCTACATGTGACTTATGGGAATACTTCCAATTTTTTCTATATTGTCAATAATGCTATAGCCTAGATATTGTAACAATTCATCCCAATCTGCATTATAAACTCAGAAAATATTGTGAAATATAACTTTCTGGATCCAAAGCATTGTAATATGTAGCTGTTATATATTCAATTCACATATATAGCATAGCGAGTAGAATTTACTTGGATTAATCAACAATAACAACATATAATTGGTTAAATACTTTGAGTAAGAATTACAGTTTAAGTGTTTGGAAATTTAAGTTGCTTTTAAAAGGAGTTCTCACATTTCAGTTTTGATTAGCCACCATTAGTCAACACTGGACAATAACATCCACTGGGTTATTTTGGCACTTTTATGCTTTCAAGAACACAAGGTATAAATTCATGGAGACACAGTAAATAGAAGAGTATAACAAATATCAAGTAACGAAAGTAAAAATCTCACCCAATCAGATTCTGTGTAAGTGGCTCATATCCCTTTTCTAGGTCTCCAGAATTCTCCACAGTCCTATCTGTGATGGTGGGAGATTTCAGCTCTACAGGTAGTCTTTGTCATGTGCTGCCACCTTGGTCTACTGCCATGGCAGCCATCACACTGAAAGTCTTGCATTCACTCCCTTTCTCAGGTTTTACTAGCTCTTATGGTAGTTTGGTCTTGTTTTCCCTTCCTCAAATAATAGTCAAACATCTGAATATCCTGAGAACACATAAAAAGCACTGCCATTTTGATCTATCAGTAAGAGCTAAGTAAGTCTGAAAGCTACTTATATGTATGAGAAGTAAATACTTTGAATTTGCTATGTGGATACAGCAGAGATTCTGAATTACAAGTGAATGAATTAATTAATTAACACTTGCTTGCTTCATAATTTCCTAATTGGGTTTGATAGTTCTATTCTGTAGATAGGATGCAGAGCTTGTCAATGATAGAAACATTCTTTCTCTCTCTCTCTCTCTCTCTCTCTCTCTCTCTCTCTCTCTCTCTCTCTCTCTCTCAGTATAATCTTTTCTCTTCTTAGATCTTTATGGGGATGAAAGATAGAAAAAACCTTTAGCCTACCATTGAGGAAGAAAGCATCTTCCCATGCCAAGCTTTTTCTGCCATGCTTTCTAGAGCAAGGGCACATCTTTAAAGTTGCATATCTGACCTAGTGTCCATATTTCCTCCTGCTAGGTGCTGCTGCTGGATGTTCCACTCAGGTTCTGTAGCACTACATCTTCTTGGGTTGGTTGGCATCATGAGCCCATCTCAGTTCTTTGATGCTCTGGGAACCTCTAGAGAGAGACTTACATTTAATGGGCTATTCCTGGTCATTACCATAATTTGCCATCTTCCATCATGAAGCCACATCTATATTGCAGGCAGAACACTTTTGTAACTTAAGGTTTCCAGTCACCCCCATTGAATGGTTTCATTACTCCTTGTCCCACCATCCTGTCTGTTGGGTTCTTTATGCTCTGAAGTTCAGTGTTGTACAGGTCCAGAACGTTACCATGAGACACCCACCCAGGTTTCATCAATCCCATGTCTCTGAGTCATTCAGATCTTTTCAGAGCCATAAAAGAGAAATTTATTCATGCTCTGCTCCTTTTACTGTTCTTTTATTTGTGGGGGTCTCTTTTCCACTGAGAGGGAGGTCAGAAGACATCCCATTTGCTTTCTCTTTCAAGTCCAAGTTATCTTTTCCAAACTGCATGGCTCAGAGGATCAGCTTTCCATTCCTTATTACTGCCTAACAATGACTTTTGCCTTCTTAGATTTTTATTTCTCTATGGAGTCTCTAAACCTGACAAATCTGCTTTCTTTGTAGGTAGGGTAAAGAAAGAGAAATAAGCATTCAAGTAATGAATATGCATGTATTCAAATTTTATATGTTATTTTCATTACCTATTTTATAGATATGGCTTTCCTGGTATAAGAGGAGAGACTGATTTATAAGTTGCATCATGAAATATTCTATTGAGGTGAGGCAGTACGAACATCCATGGTCCCTTAGTAAAATAAGGGAGGTTTAACACCTTTGTGATATCACTGTATGTTGAGTTCTATTCTAAGTGTGATATATAAAAAGTAGTCCTGTACAATAGACATCATTATTTTCACTAAAGATGAGAGGGGGAAAAAAAAAAAGAAATAATTTACTCAAGGACAAACAACTTAGTAGAAATAAGAAGGAGGGTTCAACCTGTATAATAATTTATTTGAAAAACTTAACACACCCAAAGACAAGGTACTCAATAAATAACTACTGGGAATGGGAAGGAAACTAATGACAGTAGCTGCATACAAATGGGGAGAAGGGAGCAAAGATTAAGGAGAATAAGGAAGCTGGGAACTGTGATGCACACCTGCGTCTGTAATCCCAGCACTCAGGCAAGCAGAGGTAGGTAAATCTCTGTGAGTTCGAGGCCAGCCTGGTCTACAAAGCAAGTCCAGGACAGCTAATGCTACACAGAGAAACCCTGTCTTGGAAAAAAGAAGAACAAGGAGGAGGAGGAGGAGGAAAACAGGGAAGGATGACTAATAAAAACTAAACAAGTCTGAAAAATGCCATGTTACCATAATATGTTGTACATAACATTACTTCATAAAAAAGAATAAAATCAGCAATTCATATAGAAAATAAGAGATTTTAAGTATGGGTATGTGTTCCCTTGTAATGTATATTTGTGTGTATATAGTCCCTCTTATGTTCAAGTGCTCTTGGAAGTCAGAAAAGAGCATAGGATATGCTAGAGCTAGAGTCACAGGAAATTGTGAGTCATCAAGTGTGGGTGCTAGGAATCAAGTTCAGGTCCTCTGGAAGAACAGTAAGTATTCTTTATTTTGTTTTACTTTTTTATTTAATTAATTTATTCATATTACATCTCAATTGTTATCCCATCCCTTGTATTCACCCATTCCTCCCTCCCTCCCATTTTCATCCTATTCCCCTCCCCTATGTCAGTGACCTAGGCGGTACTTCTCCCCCACTATATGATCGTAGGCTATTAAGTCTCATCTTGGTAGCCTGTCTATCCTTTCTCTGAGTTCCATCAGGCCTCCCCACCAAGGGGAAGTGGTCAAATATGGGTCACCAGAGTTTGTGTCAGAGTCAGTTCCTGCTCTCCACTCAAGTGTGGAGTATGTCCTTTCCATAGGCTAGATCTGAGTAGGGGCTTGCTGTTTACTGCATGTATTGTCCATGGTTGGTACAGTAGTTTGAGCAGAACCCCTGGGCCCAGTTCTGCCTGTCCTGATGCTCTTCCTGTAGATTTTTAGGACCCCCTGGATTCTCCTATTTCTCCATTCTCACATACTTCTCTCACCTAGAGTCCCAATAGGATGTACTCACATCTATGCCAATCTTCTGGTGCTGATCCATCTTTCAAGTCCATAAAGGTCTCAGTTATTGTTGGTTGTTTGTTTGTGATGTTGTTGTTTGTTTTTTAACCACAAACTCTGGGAAGGGTAGCACTGGGCTCCTGGTGTGGCTATTACAATAATCAAAAGTAATCTTAGAGATTAGTTAAAGGAAGAAGGACAGGTCTTCAGGTCCTTCTCTGTCTGTGGCCTAGTAGAGTACTTGGCATTTATTCTTGGGACCATCTAGAATGGGAATTTTTAACAAAATATAAGTCCACTCGGATGAGAGCAATCTATTTATGTTGATAATAGTCCCCAGTGCATTTAAATTAAGTATCTGAAGGTGTTTAAACTGGGAAAGGGAAATCCAAAGAAAATTATAGTAATCCCCAAACTACTGTTAAACAGGAAAGAAACAGGAGTCAGTGTTACTCTGTACCTTTGCACTGAGCATCCCAAAAACAGCAGTGGGATTGATGTCTTTACAGTTAGTTGGTGGATACAATCAAGGGATGTGTGACTGAAGACAATGAAAGATTACATGTCTTGGGGGTGAGACTCTTGTTATAAAGCACATAAGATATGAGAGAACTTTATAACATCACCTTCATTCATACTTTATTGATGAGGATGCAAGTGAATTTATATTCCTTGGAAGAGAAATTACACACAGATTCAGTTTCCTTGAGAGCCTATGTCTCATATGTGAGCCACGTTAGAAGGAAAAACTTCTGTCTGGGAATTACATAGAATCCAACTTCAAATCTATATAATAATAAGGGATTTAATAGTAGATGGGTTAGAATGTGACCTATAAAGTGATAATTATGTGCCCAATAGTGTTAGGTGCATCCTGATGCTCTGGATGTGGCTGACCTAACTTTTGAATCAATGATATATTTATATTAAAAAGCCCCCTTGTTACCTCCCCTCCTGCTCTTCGATGAAGAATTCACCTTATTCCTCTAACATAATTTTCTGTGTAGCCTATATTTCCCACAGGTATGAAACATACTAGTGAGTGACATACAATTTCAGTAAGTACATGAAATGACTATAATTTGTTGTATTTAAATGTCAACTCAAAAATGAGAATGTAATTTTAATCATCCTTCATTCATTCTACTTTAGTTTTTAAAAAATCTCCATTTCCTTCTGACTATCTTTAGCAAATTTCAATTCTTATCTTCCTGTGATTTTTTCAGGCAACCATGTCTGACACACTATCTGTTTGTTTTTCATTGTATATTTATGTGGTTATTTTCTTTGTAGCAGATTATCATTTATATTATCAATGTAAACCTTCAATTTTGACATACATTATTAAAAAGGGAAAGGAGCATCAAAGGCAACAGTAAGTAGTAGCATACTTTGCAGAGCACAGGTATCAAGTGATGGCTCGACGTGGAGAGACTTGATGCTCATGTGTTCATTATTCCTCTGCCTGTTCTAACTATGTTGTCTCTCCTCGGTGCTCACTCACAACAATTTCTTCTTCCCCACCAAGAGGGCCTGTAGCTCTCTTCTATAGATGATGCCCCTTATAATTAGTTTTTACTTGAGCCTACTTCTCTGGGGCGCAGATTCCTCTCTTAAAAAGCAATATATCTTAAACAGCTATTTTTAAGTAGTGATATATACATAGTAACTAGGTTATAGAGAATCTGTTGTAAATCATTTTACTAATCCAATATAATTTCTAGCTCCATTTTAAAGATGTATCCTTATACCCACAGATAAATTTACTCCTCAGTTCTCCTTAAAGAAGCTTCTCTTTGCAAGAGATAGAGGCTATTAGACAACTGGTCATAGTTCATCTTCTCCATTCCCCTTTTCTCTCCTACACCCCTTTGCATCCCAGTTCCACCCCAGTTCTTTCCACCTTATGTCAAATGTATCCTTTATTCTCTCTTCCCTGTCTTCTGTGGTACCTCATCTTTCTCTCTTGTGGTTTCCCTTCTAGTTTTTTAAAGCCTTAACCATTTGTAAGTGGCCCTGGGCTGTGGAAAGAAGCCACCTGCACAGGAAAGTGAGTGAGCCAGCAAGCAGTATTCCTCCATGGTTTTTGCTTCAATACTCACATTAACTGTGAACTAGACACAGACTCCAATCATCTGAGAAGGACATCTCAAGTGAGGTATTGCCCACATTAGATTGGCCTCTGATTATGCCTATAGACGACTGTCGATTTTCAATTGATGAAAAATGGTCCATCAATCTGGGTGTGGTGGCCGACGACTGTAATCCCAGTACTCAGGGAGGCAGAGGGAGGCAGATCTCTATGACTTCAAGGCCAGCCTGGTTTACAAAGTGAGTGTGGGACAGGCAAGGCTACACAGAGAAATCCTGTTTCAAAAACCTGAACTCCTTCTCCCCCCAAAAAAGAATGGCCTATCATCACACTGAGTGGCATTGTTCCTGAGTAAGTGGTCCTGGGCTGTAGAAAGAAGTAAGCTAGCTGCACATGAGAGCAAGTGAGCTAGCCAGCAGTATTCCTCTGTGGGTTTTGCTCCAATTTCTTGTTTGAGTTTCTGTCTTGACTTCTCACACTTGGAAGCGTGGGCCATCACAACTCTCTTCAGCTAAGTTAATTTTGGTCAGTGTTTCATCACAGCAACAGAAAAGAAACTTGAACACCATGTTTATACTCATTTGTTATAATAGGTTTTGTAATTGTTGTTTGTTGTTGTTTGTTTTTTTAAGATAGGGTTTCTCTGTGTAGCCTTAGCTGTTTGAGAACTTGCTCTGGAGACTAGGCTGACCTCCAACTCTCAGAAATCGGCCTGCCTCTACTGCCTCTGTGCTGGGCTTAAAGATGTGCACCACCACAACTACACACTGTAAAAATGGTTTTAGGCTCCTAAAGTATTGCAATTTTCTATGTAAATTTCATTTTGCAGAATGTATATTTTTGAAGGCTGGAGACTATAGCAAGCTTCCTTTCACACAATGCAAAATTTTACTGCAAATTCAGCACGTTATGAGTGAAATCTGTTTGCAAACTAGACTCACTGATAAAATGACCACTCACTCTATAGGCTGCTGCTTTGTTCTATTGAGAGTGTCCTTTGATTTACGGAAGCTTTTCCGTTTTATGAGGTTCAATTTATTAATTGTTGATCTTAGAAGCTGAGCTGTTGGCTTTCCGCTCAGGAAGTTGTCTCTTGTGCCAACGAGTTCAAGGCGCTTCCCCTTTTTTTCTTCTAGTAGATTTAGTGTGTCTGGTTTGATGTTGAGGTCTTTTGTCTACTTGAACCTTGGTTTAGTGAAGGGTGATAAATATGGATCTATTTGCATATAGACATCACTTATACCAGCACCATTTTTGAGGATGTTATCTTTTTTCCACTGTATAGTTTTGGCTCCTTTGTCAAAAATTAAGTGTCTGTAGGTGTGTGGGTTTATTTATGGGTCTTTGATTTTATTCCATTGATTAACTAGTTTATTTATATTCCAGTACCATGCAGTTTTTATTACTACTTTATTACTATTGCTATTCAAGTATATATTGAAGTAAGGGATTGGAGATACCTACAGAAGTTCTATTTGTATAGGACTGCTTATAGACTGGGAAAAGAGCTTTACCAACCCTACATCTCACAGAAGGCTAATATCCAAAATATATAAAGGACTAAAGAAATTAAACACCAATCATCCAAATAATGCAATTAAAACTTGGGTATATAGCTAAATAGAGAATTGTCAACAGAATGGCTGAGAAGCACTTAAAGAAATGTTCAATGTCCTTAGTCATCAGGAAAATGCAAATCAAAATGACTCTGAGATTCAATTTTACACCTAAGATCAAAAACTCAAGTGACAGCACATGCTGCCAAGGTTGTATAGAAAGGGAAACACTCACTCCTTCATTGCAGGTGGACAACCACTTTGGAAATCAATCTGGCACTTTTATAGAGAATTGAGAACATCTATACCTCAAGACTGCTATACCAATCCTGGGCATATTTCTCAAAGGAGGTCCCACCATACAACAAGGACATTTGTTCAACTATGTTCATAGTGGCTTTATTCATAATAGCCAGAATCTGGAAACAACCCAGATGTCCCTCAACAGAAAAGTGGATAAAAAAAAAAAAAAAAAACTGTGCTACTTGTATACAATGGAAAACAAGAACTTCATGAAATTTGTAGGAAAATGGATGGATCTGGAAAAGATCATCCTGAGTTAGGTAACCCAGACTCAGAAAGACATGCATGGTATATATTCACTTATAAGTGGGTCTTGTCCATACAATACAGGATAACCATACTACAATCTGCAGACCTAAAGAAGCTAAGTAACAAGGAGGACCCTAGGGAGGATGCTTAATTCTCATTCATAAGGGTAAATATAATAGACGCTGGAAGCAGTTGAAGAGAGGGAACATGACAGGAACCTTCCATAGATGTCCTCTGAAAGATTCCACCCAGCACGGAATCGAAGCAGATGCTGAGACTCATGGCACAGGGAGTCTTTGGAAGAGCGGAGAGATAGTAGGACTTGGAGGGCACAGGAGCTCCATAAGAAGACTAACAGAGCCAATGACCAGGAAGGCCTGAGGAGACTGATGAACCAGAGAAGAACAGACATGGAGAGGACCCAGGCCCCTGAGATCAGAGGCAGCTCAATCTCATGTAGGTCACCTAGTAAAAGGACCAGGGGCTGTCTCCAACAGAAACTCTGTTACCTGCACTTGCACCACTTCCCCTGGGTGAGGCGGCCTTCCCAGGCCACAGGGGAAGGAGATGCAGGCAATTCTGAAGACACTTGATAGCCTGGGATCAGTTGGTAAGGGTGGAGGGCCTCATCCATTTCGGAGGACTAGGTTACAGAGATGTGGAGAAGAGGGAGGGAGGGTGGGACCAGGAGAAGACAAGAAAGGGGGCCACGATCAGGATGTAAAATGAATAAATTAATTTTTAAAAGAAGGAAAAAATGATGACTCACAGTAATATTTAAATATGTTATGGTGTTTGGTAATACTAAAATGACAATTAAACAGGCATTGTATGTTTTTATATTAATTTATTATAATTTATTCATATTATATCCCAATTGTTATCACCTCACTTTTATCCTCCCATTCCCACCCTCCTCCTTCTTCTTCCCTATTCCCCTACTCTAGACCTCTGACTGGTGCACCCTCCTCCTTGACCATCTGACTATCCCCATCAGGTCATATCAGGATAGCCTGCACCCCTTTCCTCTGTGTGGCCGCAGGGCCTCCCCACAAAGCAGAAGTGCTCAAATTTCCAGCGCCAGAGTTCATGTCAGAGGCAGTCACATCCTTGGAGAATGAGCTGTCCATCAGCTTTGTCTGAACAGGGGTCTAGTTTCTCTGCATGTATTGTCCTTGGTTGGTACATCAAGCTTTCATGGCCCTGCAACTCAAGACATTTTATTTGTCTATAGCATGCATGCAGTTTCATATAAAATTAAGCAAAAGATGGCACCTGTAGTTTGAGAGACTACTTTTGCTTCTTCAGGAAAATGCAGGAGTGATTAAGTACTCATTAAGTGTATGCCTAATATACACAATGCTACGTTTCCTTTGTTGGAAGTGCTGGAGTTTTCCAACCTCTTCCATCTAAGAGGCTTCCTTCCATGTCCTTGAGCTCAGGGCCTGAGTATTGCCCTATTATGACTCTTTCTAAAGTTTACCTTTTTAAAATATTATACTTTCACTTTTTATTGAAAAGTAGACAGACTACCTTCTAAAGTAACAGTGACTCTCATCTTTCTATCCATGAAATCATGTTTTTAAACTTCACTCCCAACTAGGTTCTGGGACCCTAAATATATCTAAGGCAACAAAAGCATCAGAAAGCTTCACAGCTAATCTGACAGAGTTCTTGTCCCAGAAGTAACATATTGTCCCACATTTCTTGCGCCAGATGTGGTAATCCATCTTTAAATAAATGTGTTTGGTGACTTTAGAGCTTTCCCTTTCCTTTCTCAGACTCTGCCTGTTTTATTTCGCCTTATATGTTCTGAGATAAGCATGAGACCCTATTTCTCATGGGAAACAATTCAAGAGTGAGAACAACCCACCAACATCTGTAAAGCACTGGGAGAGAAAGAAACTGTCAACTTGGATTTTTATATCCAGTGAAATGTGTTTTATATACAAAGCAAGACCTCTCTCTCTCTCTCTCTCTCTCTCTCTCTCTCTCTCTCTCTCTCTCTCTCTCTCTCTCTCCTCTCTCCTCCTCAATCCTCTCACTCATAGTCTCCCCCCTCTCTCTCTCTCTCTCTCTCTCTCTCTCTCTCTCTCTCTCTCTCTCTCTCTCTCTCTCTCCCTCCCTCCCTCTCTTTCTCCTTACAGTACCAACATGGAAGGAAGCTAGACATTGTCTTTTTCATCCTTACCAGAGAAAGAGAAATCTAACACACTAGAATTCGACAACTGTTTGTAGAGCTATCAGAGGATTGAAGTGACAATGAAATACCACCCCAATGATAAAGACAAGAGCAACAGCCATCACAGCGCCAAACCTGTAAGCGAAGCTGCTAAAGCTCTAAAAATCCTACAATACTAACAAATGATTTGAAGACCTGGCTGTGAAAAGTTCCTGTCTCTGAGCCCAGCCACCATCACATCTCAGGAAGTAGGCATCCAGAACCTCCTGTGGGGTCTCAATCCCAGAAATATTCCCTGATGTCTCAAACAGGGGACAATGAAAAGCAAGCATATGAAATACTTCCTGCACAATGAGCATAGAATAAGTGTAATCTACAAACTGGATACTTTCCTGCTGGATAAAAATATTAACCATCATGTTGTTCTGTAGCTTCCTCGAGTTACAGTAACAACAGTGGGAAGTGGCTAAGAAGACACTGCTGCAATCTCCAGGCCAAGAAATCACCTCTAATAAAAGATGAAATTGGAAAAAGTAAGATTACAGAATGCTTTCCTTCACCCTATAGCACAGTCACACAACAGCAGGAGAACTTTGCACTGTAATTGTGAGTGCCACTCATTACAGGGTCTGTTTTAAGATGTTGTTCTTGGAGAGGACAGAGATAATGGGCAGAGGACATATTTAAGAATCAGAGGTTTCTGAAGTACCTTAGTTCCCAGCTACATACATACATACATACATACACACACACACATTCACACACACGAATTATAATAAATAATAGATATCTCTACACTTCAGCTTTTATTAGTCAATATATAATGTCCAGATTTTGACAAAAGTGCAAAGCATGCTAAAATAAAAGGAAAAAAAAACAGAATAATCAGAATAAGGTTTATGTCTGGACATGACATTTAAAATTATCAGATAAGAAATGTATAATAACTAAATCTTTTTAGTAGAAACATACAAACATATAATAAGCAGAGAAATAGAAACACAGTAAAAACGAATATAATAAGCACAGAAATAGAAATAGTAAAAAAAGAAGCTAGGAATAAAATTGGGAAAAAAACAGAGTATACAATGCTTATGGGACAGTTGCAAAGGGTCTTCATTTTCAATTTCTAGAAAATGAAAGATGAGTTAAACTTTTGAAACAACTCAGAAAAGAAAACAAAACTTGTCTTCAGAGTAATAGTGTAAGACTGACAAGAGACTTGACATCTGAAACTAAAATGAACTTTTTTTGTAAACAGGGGAGGCATGAAATAAAGCGTGAATATTAAGATAAAATTCCTTCAACCAAGGTGTCTACAGTCACTCAACTATCCGTTAAAGTGAAGCACAAATTTAAAAAGCAAAACAAAACAAAACAAAAAAACTTTTTCGGGTAATCAAGGTATAAAGAAACACGTCCTTAAACAATTGTCCTAGGAATTGTTAAGACAAATTCTTCAGAGAGAAGGAAAGTAGTGTGTGTCTGAAAGTAGAGCTATATGATTGACGGAGCAGTAACAACAAATACAGATGTTCTTTATTGACCTAGTAGGTAACTGTTAGAATAAATTAGAAAGAAATAGTATTGGTGATTGTAAAATATGGGTAGTGGAGAACTATAGGAATGTTGTAAGGGAGTTAAGAACAAAATTGGACATGATGAAATAATCACACTGTCCATGATGCAGGACAGTGATATTTGAAAGTAGGTTTGGATTTGTTGTCAATGTATACTTAAAACTCCAAGGCAACTGCTAAAATGTTTACAAAGGGACACATTTACTTGATAAAGGGAGAGAAAATGAGAATCTGTCTCAATGAAAACAAGAGGCAAATAGGAAACAAATAAATAAAGGACAAATACAAGAAAAATAGAAAATAATTGCATAAGTGCGAATGGGTTAAATGCAACAATAGAAACGCTGACTCCTACATTAGGCCCTACCCACAGTGCCCAGGAGAGTTACTTGAAGAACCAAGTCTACACAACCTCTTTCGCCAAGTGGGAGACCTCAGTTTTCTCAGCTTGGCCTTGCCTATACCTACTAAGATCTTGTTTCACATTCTGGGCCTGCAGTGTCTTCTTACGCAAAGCTCATCGTGAAGAAGTGTGGGACTCCCTCCTACTCCTGTCAGACATGTCTATCCTTCCTGTAGCTGTCCCACAGTAGAAAACTACATTTCCACTATACAAAGAACTAGCACTCTCCTGAGGATTGTAAAGACTCCTACAAAAAGAAGAAAGAAAAAACTACAGAGAGAGATGGGGGTAGGGGGGAGACAGGGGGAGAAAACCGTAGAAACAAACACAACCAACAAACTATTTCAGATGTAGTTCCTAGTGCAGACAACTACATGAGAAGCCAAGGCAGGCTATCTCATCCGCAAACCACTCATCCTATAACAATGTCCCCTAATGGAAAACGCCTAGGAGAATATCAGCAAAAGAATTCAGAAACAAAAATATAACTAGGTTCAGGCAACTCAAAGAAGATCTATATATTTTCCAAAGGAATGAAAAGTAAGACTGAGTAAAATGAACAAGAGAATACATGATATAAAAACAGAACTAAAGAAAAGAATAACATAAGAAAGGTCGAATTCAAGTGAGGTTAGATATTAAAAACTCAATAAAACATATAAAAAAAAACATAGTGGAAAACAGATAACCAGAGTTGGAAGACCAGAAAAATTGGATCACTTGATAAAGATTAATGATACATTTTAAAATTATATATGAATGGAACAGGAGAGCTCTGTGAGACAACAGGAAAATTCCTGATTTTTGAATTATAAGCATAAGAAAATGAGAACATTGTCAAGCACAAAGTATAGAATATATTTTCAACAAAATCAGAGAAGAAAAATAACTGGACCTTAAGAGATAGATGTTCAACCTAGTATCAGAGTCCTACAGAACACCAAATAGACATGACTGCCACCAAGTATGCTACACAAGGCCCATTAAAAGGACAGAATAAAGGGCTTTGAAAGCTGAAAGACAGAAGGGTGAAACACTTATAAAGACAGGTCCATCAATATAATATGTCATTATTTGACAGAAACGTTTAAAGCCAGATGCCCTGGAAATATATTGCATGTTCTAAGAGATCTCAACTGCCAAGTCATATTAATATAACCAGCAAATGTATCTATTTTTAAAAATCCATGATAAAAAACAGATTAAAGGAATGGATTACCACTAAGACAGCTTTACAGAGGATACTGGAAAGAATACTTTAGTCTGAATAGAGGAATAAATATATTCAAATGGCTATGTAGAATAAAAAAATATAGCAGGGTAGTTAATCAAATAAGTCCAAGAAAAGACCACAGAATCAACAAAGACACTGGACTCAACATAAATCTTGCAATAACAACTGAATATTAATGATCTTTATCCCCCAATAAAAAGAAAGGCACTATTAGGCTAGATCAGAAAATAGGATCCAGCTTTTTGCTTCCTCTAGGAAACACAGCTCACCAATAATGATGGGCACTAACTTAGGATGAAAAGAGGGGAAAACGGTATTTCAAGAAAACTGAACTGAGAAACAATCAGATTTAGCTTTCAAATAACTGGGAAAAAATGACTCCAAATTAGTCAGAGGAGATAAGTAGGTCATTTCATACTCCACAGTTGAGTGGAGAGTGGGATATGACTTTCCCAGGTACTCTGGTGCCTCACATTTGACCATGTCCCCTGGAGGGGGAGACCTGGTGACACTCAGAGGAAGGACAGCAGGCTACCAAGAAGAGACTTGATACCCTATGAGCAGATACAGGGGGAGGTAATCCCCCTCAGGAACAGTCATAGGGGAGGGGAATAAGGGGAAAATGGGAGGGAGGGAAGAATGAGAGGATACAAGGGATGGGATAACCATTGAGATGTAACAAGAATAAATTAATTTTAAAAAAAAGAAAGAAAGAAATGGGGCTCAGAACTAAACAGAGAATTCTCAGCAGAGGAAAATCAAATGGCTGAGAAACACTTAAAGAAATGCTCAAAGTCTTTAGTCATCAGAGAAATGCAAATCAAAATGACTCTGAGATTCCATCTTATACCCAGTAGAATGGCTAAGATAAAAAAAAAAAAAAAAAACTCAAGTGACACCATATGCTGGCAAGGATGTGGAGAAAGAGGAACACTCCTTCATTGCTGGTGGGAATGCAAACTTGTACAATCACTTCCAAAATCTATCTGGCACTTTCTCCAAAAACTAGGAATACGGCTTCCTCAAGACCCAGCTATACTACTCCTTGGAGTATACCCAGAAGATGCTCCACCACACAACAAGGATATATGCTCAACCATATTCATAACAGCCTTATTCATAATAGCCAGAACCTGGAAACAGCCTAATTGCCTCTCAGTTGAAGAATGGATAAAGAAACTGTGGTACATGTACACCATGGAATACTACTCAACTATTAAAAACAAGAAACTCCCAAAATTTGTAGACAAATGGATGGAACTAGAAATGATCATACTGAGCGAGTTAACCCAGAAGCAGATAGGCTTACATGGTATATACTCCCTTATAATTTGGCACTAGTCCAAAAGGCATGTCCCATGGAAGTCTTCACTTACCAGGAGATTGGGATAGATGTGAGGACATCCTATTGGGACTCTAGGTGAGAGAAATTAAGAAGAATGGGGAAATAGAAGGATTCAGAGGTTCCTAGAAACCAACAAGAAGAACATCATGACGGGTGGATCTGGGTCGAGGGTGATTTCCTCAAACTACTTCATCAACCAAGGACAATACAAGCAGTAAACATCAAACACCTACTCAGATATAGCCAGTGGACAGGACATTCCCAACAGTTGTGTGGAGAGGAGGGACTGACTCAGACATGAACTCCGGTGCCCCATATTTGACCACTTCCCTTTGATGGGGGAAGCCTGGTGGCACTCAGAAAAAGAATAGGCAGGCTACCATGATGAGACTTGATATCCTATGACCATATAGTGGGGGAGGGGGTCCCCCTCGATCATAGACCTAAGGGAGGGGGAATAGGATGAAAGCGGGAGGGAGGAATGGGAGGATACAAGTGATGGCATAACAATTGGGTTGCAATCTGAGTAAATTAATTAAATTATTAAAAATAGACTAAGACAGGTACAGAACAAGAAAGTTGGTGAAGACACTCAAAGATAGTCCTTCCATATTCAGGAATTATCAAGGTCAATATGGTTATTCTACCAGTTTCAATTTGCAGATCAATAAAATGCAAATAAAAAGCATAACTTCTTCACAAAAATAGAAAAAAGTTGCAAAATTTGTATGGAGGCATATGACCAAAGATAGCCAAGGCAACTCAAACAAAAAGAATACTGCAGGAGGTATCACCACACTTGATTTCCAGTTATACTATGGATTCATAGTAATAAAAACAGCATGATATTGGTACAAAGACAGACAGACATAAAGATCCCTGGAATAGAATAGAGGACCCAGTTGTAACTCCATGTAACTACAATTACCTGGTCTTTGACAAAGATACTATATATATATATATCAATAATAGCTTCAACAAATGATGCTATATAATTTGGATTTTAACGTGCAGACAAATGAAACTCTGCAAAAAAAACTCAGATGGATCAACAACCTCATACAAGACCCAATACCATGAAACCGCTGGTGGAAAAATTGAGGAATGTATATCAAATTAGAGGCATATGTAAGGGCTTTCTGAATAGGACCCCAGTACCTCTGAGAATATAAACAACCACTGACAAATAGGACGCTATGAATCTAAAACATTTCTATATGAAAAAAAAAACTAACAACAAACTTCTAATCAAGTGAAGAGACAGATCAAAGAATAGGAATAAATTTTTACTCGCTATACATTAGACATGATTATTATCTAGTACATAAAGTATATTTCTTAAAAAACCTGAAGAATATGAACTCTAACAACCTGATTAGGACGAACTGTGGAGGGCAGCAAGTAGACTAACTGCAGATCATCACTTCTAACTCCACTCCTCCAAATCCAATTCCCTGTCTTATCTCCATATCTGTAGCATACCACCTGCTGTAGTCCCATCCCCATCTCCCCATCTCCATGGGTCGCACTCAAACTTCCTTCCTCTTACCCATTGCTTTATCCTAGCCTCCAACATCAGCAAACACTCCCTGGAAACCTACAAGTCACTTCAGGCAGGAAGCAGAAAGGTGGATTGCAGATCGTCACTTTTCTTTCTAGTCACCAAGTCCAATTCCCCAGTCTCATGCCCAGCTTTATAGCAAACTACCTGTTGAATCTTCTTCTTACTCTCTGCCCTCTGCCCAGGGACAGAGACAGAGACACAGAGAGAGAGATACAGACATACACACACACACACACACACACACACACACACACACACACACACAGAGAGAGAGAGAGAGAGAGAGAGAGAGAGAGAGAGAGAGAGAGAGAGAGAGAGATGGGAATGCTCAGAGCTTTTCTCTTCATCAATTATCTCCTCAGTCCTTAAGGAATCCTGAGGAACATGAGCTGGAAAGAATGCCCAACCCATAACCATTTGCAAATGAAAATTTAGTTTCCTCCAAGGGAGCTTCACAGGGAAACACCTTGCTTTTAATGGTAAGTTGCATGCCCAGTAGTAGATGACTAAGTCAAAGCAAACTCAGTGGTGTCTTTGGAGGTTCCTTGTCTCACAATATCATGCCAGGGATTTTTCTTAGCTGGAAGCCATGTTGAAGAGAATGGGTACTGCTCTGAGTGGCCTATGCTGCCACTTGAGTCCATGGTAATGTCTGTGTCCATGCTGCCACTGAGGTCTGTGTCTGGGTCTGTGGTCCATGATGCCAGGGCCCGTGTTGACATCTTTGACCCGCATAACCACCAAAGTCCATACCGATGTCTGTGGTCTGTATTGCAGCCTGAAGCCATGTTGATGTCTGTGGGCCGTGGTGTTGCCAGAAACCCCAAGTAAGTCAATATTCTATGCTCCCACTGACTATTCAGGGCAAGGAGGCTACTTTTACAATGGCATTGATAACAGAAAATTCACAGTTGAAAAGGAGGGCTATGGACGGCTTCTGTGACAACCCCTACACCCGTCTTATCCTCCAAAGAACAGCCTAGACAAAAAGCCATCAAAATATCTCTTAAAGTTTGTGATAAAGATAACAAAATGTACCTTTCCATAACTGATGGCTTCTGGTGGGTTGGGGGGTGTTCGGAAGGACTGTTTTCCTTAAGGGGCAGGCCACAGGGAGTTTGACCATGTTCCAGTGAATATATGGGCAACACGAAATGGAGTCCTCCTCATCTTCCTCTTCTTATTCCTCACCTTCATCCTCCCCTTCTCCTTCTTTCTCTCCCTCCTCCTTCTCATTCGGGTCAGGGGTTGGTGATGGCACAAAGGTGAGAGGATGGACCCGGGAAGACTGGCAAGTGAGTGTGCTTGGGGATCATATTGTAAAATTTAAAAATAATCAATGAAATAGTATTCTGTACATTGGAGTCCACATAAGCCAAATAGAGCCACTCTAGAAATGTTTTTTGGAGGCTTCTCAAAAAACTAGAATCAGATCTACCATTTAACCTATTCAAAGCACTTCTGACAAGTATTGCAGGTATTTTAATCTTGCTAAAGAGATTCTGGCACATCATGTTTATTATCACACAACTCACAATGATAGGAAATGAAGTCAACCTTGGTGCTCATCAACTGACAAATAAGTAAGGAAAATGTGGTAAACATATAGAAAACGAATATTAGTCAACTGTCAAGGAAAATGAAATTGTAGTATTTTCAAGTGAATGGACAAAACTGGAAATTGCTGTACTGAGTAACTTCATCCAGACTCCAGAAAAAAAAAAAAAAAACACCTAATATTCTTTGTTATGTGATGGTCTTGACATTAAATGTCTTCTTTTATTTGTTTAATGTGGAGGACATGTGAAGCCTAGGAAGCTAGAAAGGGGCCACCAACATGAGTTATGTACTTAAAGGGGTAGAATGTAAATAAAAGAAGAATGAAAAGAGAGGACATGGGGATCAGGTATTAAAATTACTGTGATGTGGGAAATTGTTGGGAGATAGAGAGTAGATGTGAGTAAGCTTCCTGGGAACCTAATACGTTGCAATCAAAGTAATAGCAATGAAATAGGAGAGGCTAGTATAACACATGGGATATGAAAACAAAGGGGAGAATACTGGGAGCTAATGATTTAAGCCAGGATAGAAACATGAAGGGGTGGTGAGAGATAATACATGGGTTAACCAAAGCTGAAACAGAAAAAGAAAACCAAACAAACAAGTGAGCCTAAGGTTGAAAAGAAGTGTTGTGAAATCTGCACAATGGACATGACATGGCTATTGCACACATAGAATAAGAAGGCAGGTTGTCAAACTAGATTTAAAAATTAATAAGATCCAACAAAAATCAGTCTGTGAGAAACATTTTGAATATGAAGGCACTGGCTGATTAAAATTAAAGGAATATAAAAAGGTCTACTCTGCTAACAATCTAATGAGAGTGAAAGTAGCCATATTAGTGTTATAAAAAAGCAGATTTGGGAACAAAGAAAAATATCAGGAGTAAAGAGAGGCAGGAAATAATAACGGGGTCTATTTTATCAGAATAAAGACAATAATTGATGTGTGTGCACTTATAAAGACATCATCAAAACACAGAAGACAAAAGGTGAGAATAAAGCACCAGAAACAGTTCTGAGTCTTGTTTCAGGCTCAGATTCTAACACCCTCATTCTGTGCAGAAACACAGCCAGCAAATGTTGATTAAAAACTTAGTATTAAAGGACAGTAGTAAAGTAGTCCTACTCAGTAGGACATGATTGACACATACTCTGTCCTGAATTCAACAGCAGTAAAAGGCATCTCCGTGTCATTTTCTAGCAGAACACTTGGCCATATTCTAGGACATTTAAGTACCTTAACAGGCTTAGAGCAATGGGCCATTTACTGAAGAGTATGTCTTGAGACCACAGAGGAATTCCACTAAGAACAGAAGACAGAAAACATCAGTGACGTGGATATCTAGATTTACACTTCTAAATAAAACCCAGAAAATCACCACCACCACTGGGAACTCTCAAAGGAAAATGTAAAAAGTTCTGAACCATGCTGCATGAAGCACAACTTATCTAGAGTCACAGGATGCAATAAAAGTTTTCCTCAGAGGGAGACTTATAGCAGTGACTATGTTAAAAAGGAAGATATATTTAAAAATCAATAACACAAGACCATAGTTAATACAAAGAGAGGTAAATAAATAGAAAAATTAGAGTTGAAATCAATGAAATTAAGAGCATAGAATAACGAAGTCTAGAAAATCAAATCCTGTTGTTTTAAAGATCATTGATCAATAAACCTCTTCATAAACCAAACAAGAATTCCTAAGTTCCTGATGCCATAGATGAAAAAACAATAGACTTTTCCAAGGCCACTGTGCTGCCCAGTTTCATGTCAATTTGACACAAGCCAGAACCATGAGGGAGGAGGGAACCACAATTGAGAAAATAGCTTCATAATGTTGGGCTTCAGCCAAGCCAGCAGAGAGTTCTCTTAATGAGTGACTGATGAGGAAAAGCACAGCTCACAGTCTGCTGTGCCATGTCTGGCCTGGTGGTCCTGTGTTCTATAATAAAGCAGGTTGAATAAACCATGGAGGGCAAGCCAGTAAGCAGCACCCCTCCACAGCTGCTGCATCAGCTTCTGCCTCCATCCAGGTTCCTGCCCTGCTTGAGTTCCTACTCTGACTTTCTTCAATGACCAACAGTAATGTGGAAATGTAAGTGAAAGAAGCCCCTCTCCTCCCCAGGTTGAATTTGGTCATGGTGTTTCATGACAGCAATGACAACTTTAACTAGTACAGTCCCAGAAAGGACACTGAAGGCATAGAATGGGCACTGTGCTTCTACTGCTTCGGTAACTAATGTGATATAGCTTAGTTCTGTGAAAGACAAAGCTACCAAAACTCACAAAAGCAAAAACAGTTAGTCTGAATAAGCATATAATTATTGAATTGAATAAATAATTACCTACTAGGGCAAACAATGCTGTTATAGTGATTTTTACCATATATTTAAGAAAGAAACCATACCAATTCATTGCAATCTCTACCAGGAAATTGAAATAGAAAGACATTTCCCAAATCCTTTTACGATGCCAGCTTTAGACTAATATGAAAACCAGATAAAGACATTACAAAATAGAAAGAGTACATGCCCTTATCTCTCATGAACACAGATAAAGAAATCCTCATGAAAATATTAACAAATTGACTGCAACAATGTAAAAGAAGAATTATACAAAACGACCAAGCTGGATTTAGGCCAGTTATGCAAAGCTACATCCACATTTGAAAATCAATTTATGTAATCCACCATATCAACAGACTAAAGGACAAAACCATATAATCATATCAATCGATGCAGAAAATGCATTGGACAAAATCCATCACACACTCAGAACACTCTTAGAAAACTAAAAATAAAGAAACAGCCTCTCTTAGTAAGAGGCATCTATGAAAGGTCTACATGTAATATTATATTTGATAGAGAGTTCCAGTATAATTTCCTTTTATGTTTTGGGGAAAACCAAGTATGCTTTTTCTCCCAAATTTTATTCATGAGTACTAGAAGAGAATGAGTGGTAATAAAGACTTGTATCTGTTTTTTACAGATGACGAGAGTGTGTAAGTAGACATTTATAGTAGATAAACACCTGGAAATGGTTTTCAGAAAAGTCATTTTATAAGGTGAGTGCAAAAGAAACAAAACAAAACAAACAATTGTTTTCCTCTTTAGACAGAGAATTAGTTGTCCATCAGCTACATCTGAACAGGGCATCTAGGTTCTCTGCATTGTCCTTGGTTGGTGCATCAATTTGTGCAGCACCCACCCCCAATGCCTGTGTCCACATCTGCCAGCCTTGACATTGATGGTCTCTCTGTGGGGCTCCTGAACTTTCTAGGTCTTTCCATTCCCCTATTCTTCCATACAACTCTCAGTACTCTGCTCAAAGTCCAGCTTTGAGTCCCAGCATCTGTCCCCATTCCCTGCATGGTGGAGTCTATCAGAAGACATCTATGTTGGGCTAATATCCCCTTATAAGTGAGTATATATCATGAGTGTCTTTCTGGGTCTGGGATACCTCAGTCAGGACGATCTTTTCTAGTTCCATCCATTTGCCTGCAAATTTCAAGATTTCCTTATTTTAGTAGCGGAATAGCATCCCATTGTGTAGCTGTACTACAGCTTCTGTATCTATTCTTTGTTTGAGGGACATCTCGGCTGTTTCCAGATTCTAGTTATTACAAATAAAGCTGCTATGAACATAGTTGAGCAAGTGTCCTTGTTGTATGGTGGAACATCTTGTATTTTGACATTGAATAATTAGTATTTAGTTGTACATATATAAAATCACGTAAAAAATCTATATGTGGAAAATTCAAAACCCTGATGAAAGAAAAGTAAGTAAATCTAAAGTGGTGGTTCTCAACCTTCCTAATGCTGTGGCCTTCTAATACAGTTCCTCGTGTTGTAGTGACCACCAACCAAAAATAAAATTATTTTTTCTTCATAACTATAATTTTGCTTTGTTATGAGTTATAATGTAAATATGAGATGCAGGATATCGTGCATGTGATTCTTCCAAAGATGTTGCAACACACAGGTTGGGAGCCGCTTACGCAAAATAATAGAGAAGTGTCATGGATTGGAAAACTCAATATAATTCATTCTTTCCAACATGGTATATAGATTTAACATAGTTCCTTCAAATCTTTAGAAAACTATTTTGTAGATAGTTATAAGTTCATTCTCAACTTGATTTTTAAAAAATGTTTGCATGTAAATTTATACATGCATGTTTGCATATATGTGATTACAGATATTAGTGAGGGTACATATATATGGAAGCTCAAGACTGACATCAGTAGTCTTCCTTGATTGCTCTCCAACTTATTATTAAGGCAGAATATCTCATCTGAATTCAGAGTTTGCTGACACTTGCTACCTAGCTATCCAGCTCAATCCACAGACTGCCTGTTTCTATATTCCGTATACTAGAATTTAGGCTGGCATTTACATGGATGACAGGGATCTGAAATTCAGTCTTCATAATTGCAGCGCATGCACTTCACCTCAAACCCTTTCTTCTAATGTTTAAGGAAAAAGTAAAAAATGCAGCAGTGTATGGCAGAGGAATGAAAAAGATAGACAAACAGTAAACTTACTTTACTCAACTTCAAACTTACTATAAAACCATAGTAGTAAAAATAAATATCATAATTATGACAAAATAATGACTAATGGGCCAAAAATTGACACTATTATCAGAAAAAATTATGAGCTATCCATACACATGCACAGATGCGCAGAGAGAGAGAGAGACAGAGACAGACAGAGACAGAGACAGAGACAGACAGAGAGACAAAGACAGAGAGAGACAGAGAGGGACAGAGACAGAGAGAGAGACAGAAAGACAGAGAGAGAGGAGAGAGAGACATAGACACTGAATAGACAGAGACACAGAGAGAGAGGGAGGGAGGAGGGAAGGAGGGAGGGACGGATAGGGGGTGGGAAGAAGCAACAAATGAATGAAGGACAATAGAACAGAATATTATAGTCAAATAGTATAATTTTCATAAAACCAACTCCTCAAAATACTAAATATATCATGTAGAATTACCAAGTTTTTAGGAAATAATACTATAAATTCTAGATGAGCATGAGTATTTTCTCTTTAAATAGACTAATTTTAGTTTGACAATATTATATGTGTTTATAATTTTAATTAATTTCACTACCCACCACACTACCAGAATTATTATAGGATGCTCCTAGGCAGTTGGCTGATTCCACATGAAGTATGAATGTCTATAAAATCATGAAAAAACTATGAAGCAGTATATATGTGGTTAAAGTTTAAGTGTGTTGTTTATTATTTTAAAAATTTTATAAATTATAAAATAGTAACTGTCTAAGGTAAAACAAAACCAAAGTACTGAAGGTCTGATAACACACATAGGAAGATGGTACAGGACAAAAATAGCTTACAGTAAGAGGAAGAAAGATGAAAATGTTCCTTCTTAAGCATCATGTAATATTGAGCATCATGATAGCAAGTGTGAATATATTTGCATATTTAATGAGATAATTAAAAATAAATCAGAAAGCAGTAGGAAAATAAAAATTTAAATAATACAAATTTAATTATTATATTAAATACAAACCATATACACACTAAGTTAAATGTCATTGAGTGTCAAATAATATAAACCAGTGAGAAATAATAGCTGTTGCTTATAAACAAGCCAATGTCAAACAGAGACATTTGTTAAATATAAAAGAATGGGTAAATATATCATAGAACTCCAACAGAAAGAATGAGGGAGTCCTAATATTAATATCAGATAAAAATATTGAAGAGGAGTTCTTGGATAAGACACTGTGGGTTTATATGGAAAATATAATAAAATATTTATACACTTGGTTTGGTTTCTGCATTTGTTATACAGATGGTTCTGTCATCATATTCTGCATTTTAACTTGCATTTTATCATTTTTATTTGCATAAATTATGTGAATAGTTCTTATAACATAGACTCATCATTCCCCAAGTATTGAATATGAGCCATATTCCTTGAAAAAAGTATAATGTTTTAGTATGAGAAAAAATAAACTGAGCGAAGCAGGATCCAAGATGGCGGCGAGCAGTGTGGACCGTGTTTGGAGGCTCCAGTGAACAATTCAGGGAATTGCACAGATTTCTGAGCCAGGAACACCGAGGTCCGAACATCACGGCAGCGGGAGTGCTCCACGGTTCGGAGGGACCAGGGTGCGGAGGACCTGCGTGCCCCTGCACACGGGAGGAGCGTGGTTTTTCTCTGATCGGAGCGGCAGCGGCAGAGGCAGCAGCACCAGCAGCACCAGCAGCGGCGGCTGAGGTTTGCAGCTCATAGCCTTCCGGTGGAGGCGATTGGTGTGGTGGCTGGTGGGAATTGCTGCGGGAGAGGGGACTCGGGGCAGGATTTGGGTCACGTGGAGCCTTTGGACCCAGACGGGACTCTGCGGACAGTTCGGCCCCAGAGTCCTGGGTACTGGCCCGACCCAGCAAGCAATTCTGCCTGAGGCACTAACTCAGTGTGGCCATAGCTCCCCTGCTGTGGCGCAGGCTCAGTTGAGCTCGCAGCTCCACACTAGGCACTACCTCAGCTCAGCGGCAGCTCCCCTGCGGTGACACAGGCTGGGCGGAGCACTTGGTTTCACCACAGGCGCTAACTCAGAGCAGCTGCAGTTCTCCTGCTGTGGCGCAGGCTTGGTGACATGCTCAGTTCCATCCTAGGCACCGCCTCAGCTCAGCGGCAGCTCCCCTGCAGTGACACAGTCTGGGCGGAGCACTTGTTCCACCACTGGCACTAACTCAGAGCAGCCGCAGTTCTCCTGCTGTGGCGCAGGCTGGACAGAGCTCTCGGTTCCACCAGCTCTAAGACTCTGGTTGGACACAGTGTGCAGTTTGAATCCAGAATTCCTGGCTGAGATTGGTGGTCAGTTCGGGCCCTGAGTCAATAACTGACCACAGCACGCACTTTGGGCCACAAGGCCCTAGCGGAGCTTGGTGCGTAGTCCCAGCCGAAAAATTCTGGCTGGACCCTGTGTGCATTTTGGGCCCAAAATCCCTAGCTGAGCTTGGCAGACGGTTCAGGCCCTGAGAATCTAGCTGAGTTCTGCCCGTGGTTCGGTCCCAGTGCTCCTGGCTGGACTTGGCAGGGAACACAGAGGCTGTGGATACCTTGGCCTGACCCAACGCTCATTCAGAGACCCAGAACAATTGCAGGATCCACAGCAGAGGGGGGCTGAGGAACACTGGCTGTGAGAGACCAGCACAACAGGGCTAACCTCCTAACATCCACACCAGTGAAGCTTTGAGCTCGCAGCCTAGGGAAATCGTGAGAAAACAAGTGAATCTATCGTCAGACACCCTCCATTCAACTCTGGAAGCTACCCAACAAAAACAAAGACTGCAAGATGTCTAAAGGACAACGAAAAAGCATACGCAAAAAACCCCAAAACAACATGGCGTCTCCAGTTTCCAGCTATCCCAAAGAAGACAACCCAGAGAACTCAAATACAATGGAAATACAAGAAAATGACCTCAAATCCTTAGTAATGAGGATGGTAATGGAGGAAACAAATAAAATTCGTAATCAAATGCAGGAAGACGCAGACAAACAGGTGAGAGACATAAAGGAAACACATAGAGTGGAACTGGAAAAATTGCAGGAAAATGCAAACAACCAGATGAAAGAAAGAAATAAAACGGTTCAAGCTCTGAAGACCTATAAAGAGGCAATGGAAGAAACTCAGGAATATACAAAAAATCAGATGAAAGAAATCAAAAAATCAGTTCAAGATCTGAAAATGAAAATGGATTCAATGATAAACACACAGACAGAAGAAAAACGAGAACGTGAGACCTCAGAGAAGAAGGCGAGCAACACAGAGGTGAGCTTTTCTAACAGAATCCAAGAGATGGAAGAATGAATCTCAGGGCTAGAAGATACAATCACAGATATTGAATCAACCATTAAAGAAAATGCCAAATCTGGAAAACTCCTGACACAAAACATCCAAGAAATTAAGGACACCATGAAAAGAAGAAATCTGCGGATAATAGGCATTGAAGAAAGAGAAGACATCAGACTCCAGGGCCCAGAAACTATTCTCAACAAAATCATAGAAGAAAATTTCCCCAATCTAAAGAAAGAGATGCCTATAAACATACAAGAGGCCTACAGAATACCAAATAGAATTGACCAGAAAAGAAAAACTGCCCGCCACATAATAATCAAAACACAAAACATGCAGAACAAAGAGAAAATATTAAAAGCTGCAAGGGAAAAGGGCCAAATAACATTTAATGGTAAACCTATCAGAATTACACCCGACTTCTCAGCAGAGACCATAAAAGCCAGAAGGGCCTGGACAGAGATCCTGCAAACCCTAAGAGAACACAGATGCCAGGCCAGACTACTTTACCCAGCAAAATTATCAATAACCATTGATGGAGAAAACAAAATATTCCATGACAAAAACAAATTCAAACAGTACCTATCCACAAACCCAGCTTTACAGAAGGTACTAGAAGGAAAACTCCATCCCAAAGGGTCAAGCTACAACCAAAACTACCCAGGAAATAGATAACTATCCCATGGCAAAAACACAACTACACAAACGCTCGACTGGAAACAACATCAAAATTAAGACTCTTAACAGTCACTGGTCATTAATATCTCTCAACATCAATGGCCTCAATTCTCCAATAAAAAGACACAGACTAACTGAATGGGTACATAAACAAGATCCATCATTCTTCTGCATCCAAGAAACACATCTCACCCATAATGAAAGGCATTACCTCAGGGTAAAATGTTGGAAAAAAATATTCCAAGCAAATGGTCACAAGAAGCAAGCAGGCGTAGCCATTTTAGTATCGAACAAAATAGACTTTCAACCAAAATTAATCAAAAGGGATGAGGAAGGACACTTCATACTCATCAAAGGTAAAGTCAACCAAGATGACATCACAATTCTGAACATCTATGCTCCCAATACAAGGGCACCCACATTTGTAAAAGATCTCCTAAAAAAGCTTAAACCACACATCGATCCCCACACAATAATAGTGGGAGACTTCAACACCCCACTCTCACTGAAGGATAAGTCATTGAAACAGAAACTAAGCCGAGAAATAACATCATTAACCAATGCCATGGGTCAAATGGATCTAACAGATATCTATAGAACCTTTCACCCAACAAGAAAGAATACACCTTCTTCTCTGCACCCCATGGAACCTTCTCCAAAATTGATCACATCGTAGGTCACAAAGCAAGCCTCAATAGATACAAGAGGATTGAAATAATACCTTGTATCCTATCAGATCACCATGCTCTTAGGCTGCAATTCAACAACAACAGAAATAACAAAAAGCCTACACGTTCGTGGAAACTAAACAACTCTCTGCTAAATGACACCTGGTCAGGGAAGAAATAAAGAAAGAAATCAAGGAGTTTTTGAAATTCAATGAAAATGAAGAAACAACATACCCAAATTTGTGGGATACATTGAAAGCAGTGCTAAGAGGAAAATTCATAGCACTAAGTGCCTTTAAAAAGAAATTGGAAACATCGCACATAAGCATCTTAACAACACAACTGGAAGCCCTAGAAAAAAAAGAAGCAGAAACACCCAAGAGGAGTAGACGCCTGGAAATAATCAAACTCAGGGCTGAAATTAACAAATTAGAAACTAAGAAAACAGTCCAAAGAATCAACAAAACCAAAAGCTGGTTCTTTGAGAAAATCAACAAGATAGACAGACCATTAGCCAAACTAACTAAAAGGCAGAAAGACAGTATTGAAATCAACAAAATCAGAAATGAAAAGGGAGACATAACAACAGACACTGAAGAAATTCAAAGAATCATAAGATCCTACTTTGAAGGCATATACGCCACAAAATTTGAAAATCTAAGGGAAATGGACGATTTTCTTGAACAATTTCACTTGCCAAAGTTGAATGAAGAACAGATAAACAAGCTAAATAGTCCCATTTCCCCTACAGAAATAGAAGCAATCATCGATGGTCTCCCAACCAAAAAAAGCCCAGGGCCAGATGGTTTCAGTGCAGAATTCTACCAAACCTTTAAGGGCGAGGTAATACCGATACTCTTCAAGCTACTCCAAAAGATAGAAATGGATGGAAAATTACCAAATTCATTCTATGAGGCCATAGTCTCATTGATACCTAAACCTCACAAAGACTCAACAAAGAAAGAGAATTTCAGACCAATTTCTCTTATGAACATAGATGCAAAAATACTAAATAAAATACTTGCAAAACGAATACAGGAGCACATCAAAGATATCATTCATCATGACCAAGTAGGCTTCATTCCAGGCATGCAGGGATGGTTTAATATACGGAAATCCATCAATGTAATCCACCATATAAACAAACTGAAAATAAAAAACCACATGATCATCTCCTTGGATGCAGAGAAAGCATTTGATAAAATTCAACACCCATTCATGTTTAAAGTTTTAGAGAGATCGGGGATACTAGGCACTTTCCTCAACATAATAAAGGCTATATACAGCAAGCCAATAGCCAAAATCAAAGTAAATGGTGAGATACTCAAGGAAATTCCTCTCAAATCGGGAACAAGGCAAGGCTGCCCACTCTCTCCATATCTCTTCAATATAGTACTCGAAGTTCTAGCCAGAGCAATAAGACAACAAAAGGAGATAAAGGGTATCCAAATGGGAAAGGAGGAAGTCAAATTATCCCTCTTTGCAGATGATATGATAGTGTACATAAGTGACCCTCAAAACTCCACCAGAGAACTCCTAAAGCTGATAAACACCTTCAGCAAATTGGCTGGATACAAAATTAACTCAAAAAAGTCTGTAGCCTTCCTATACACAAATGACAAGCTTGCAGAGGAAGAAATTAGGAAAACCACACCCTTCACATTAGCCACAAGCAATATAAAATATCTAGGAGTTACCCTAACTAAGCAAGTGAAGGACTTGTATGAAAAAAATTTCAAAACTCTGAAGAAAGAGATTGAAGATGACCTGAGAAGATGGAATGATCTTCCTTGCTCATGGATCGGGAGAATTAACATAGTAAAAATGGCCATCCTACCAAAAGCAATCTACAGATTCAATGCAATCCCTATCAAAATAACTACACAATTTTTTAAAGACATTGAAATTCAATTCTGAACTTCATATGGAAAAACAAAAAACCCAGAATAGCTAAAACAATCTTGTACAATAAAAGGTGCTCCGGAGGAATCTCCATACCTGATTTCAAACTGTACTATAAAGCAATAGTACTTAAAACAGCATGGTACTGGCACAGCAACAGGCTGGTTGATCAGTGGAATCGAATCGAAGACCCAGATATGAATCCACACACATATGGTCACTTGATTTTTGACAAAGAAGCCAAATCCATTCAATGGAAAAAGGATAGCATCTTCAACAAATGGTGCTGGTCTAACTGGAGGTCTATGTGTAAAAAAATGAAACTGGACCCATATTTGTCACCTTGCACAAAACTCAAATCCAAGTGGATTAAAGACCTCAACATAAAACCAGAGACACTAAGCCACTTAGAAGAAAAAGTGGGAAAGAGCCTGGAACATATTGGCACAGGAGACAACTTCCTGAACAGAACACCAACGGCCCAGGCCTTAATGTCAACCATTAATAAATGGGACCTCATGAGGCTGAGAAGCTTCTGTAAGGCAGGAGACACTGTCAAGAGAACAAAGCGACAGCCTACAGACTGGGAAAAAATCTTCACCAACCCTACATCTGACAAAGGTCTAATATCCAAAATATATAAAGAACTCAAGAAATTAAACACCACCAAACCGAATAACCCAATTGAGAAATGGGGCTTGGAACTAAACAGAGAATTCTCAACAGAGGAGTATCAAATGGCTGAGAAACACTTAAAGAAATGCTCAACCTCCTTAGTCATCAGGGAAATGCAAATCAAAACAACTCTGAGATTCCATCTTACACCCATCAGAATGGCTAAGATCAAAAACTCAAGCGACACCACATGCTGGCGAGGATGTGGGGAGAGAGGAACACTCCTTCATTGCTGGTGGGAATGCAAACTAGTACAGCCACTTTGGAAATCTATCTGGTGCTATCTCAGAAAAATGGGAATAGGACTCCCTCAAGACCCAGCTATTCCACTCCTTGGAATATACCCAGAAGATGCTCCAGCACACAACAAGAAAATTTGCTCAACCATGTTCATAGCAGCCTTATTCATAATAGCCAGAACATGGAAACAGCCTAAGTGTCCCTCAGTAGAAGAGTGGATAAAGAAACTGTGGTACATATACACTATGGAATACTACTCAGCTATTAAAAACAAGGAATTCCCGAAATTTGTGGATAAATGGATTGAGCTAGAAATGATCATAATGAGTGAGTTAACCCAGAAGCAGAAAGAATCAAATGGTATATACTCACTTATATTTGCATACTAGCCCAAGGGGCATGTCCCACAAAAGCCTTCACTTACCAGGAAACTGGGACAGAGGGGAAGGCATCCTATTGGGACTCTAAATGAGAGACGCATGGGAGAACAGCAAAATAAAAGGATCCAGAGGGTCCTAGAAATCTACAAGTAGAACAATATGATAGGCAGATTTGGGCCCAGGGGTCCCGCTCAAACTAAGGCACCAGCCAAGGACAATACAGGAGGTAAACTTTAAACCCCTTCCCAGATCTAGCCAATGGTCAGAATATTCTCCACAGTTGAGTGGAGAGTGTGATACGACTTTCTCACGTACTCTGGTGCCTCACATTTGACCATGTCCCCTGGAGGGGGAGACCTGGTGGCACTCAGAGGAAGGACAGCAAGTAGCCAAGAAGAGACTTGATACCCTATGAGAATATATAGGGGGACGTAATCCCCCTCAGGAACAGTCATAGGGGAGGGGAATAATGGGAAAATGGGGGGGGGGGGGAATGGGAGGATACAAGGGATGGGATAAACATTGAGATGTAACAAGAATAAATTAATAAAAAAAAAAAAGGGAAAAAAATAAATAAATAAACTGAGCTTTATTATGGAGAAACAGGACACTCACTCTTTTGGCCATGCCACCCAAGTTATCACTGGAAGATTTAAGACTTCCTGAAAGCTGTTGTCTTGATATGACACAATAAAGATGAAACACCAACTTCTATGGTCTTTCCTGTTAAAACTTCTAACTTCAGTCTAATTGCAGAAAAGACACCAGCCGCATCCCATGTGAAGGACGTCCTGTGCAGGACATGATGAGTATCCTTTAAGGTAATCAGAACCAAGGGAAATTATAGAAAGCATCCCAGCCAAGAGCAGGCTAAGCATCATGATGACTAACTATAAAATGGTACCTCGGATGAGATCCAGAATCAACAAGCAAAGAGAAAAATCTGTGGAAAGCTGAATAATATATGGACTTTAATGATAATGTATCTTTGGCTCATTAATTGTAACTAATGTAGCGTTAAATGTAATGTATGTAAGCTTTAATAAAGCAAATTGTGCAGGTTATATGGAAATTCTCTTCATTGTATTTATAACTTTTCTATAGTATAAAGATACAATAATCCTAAAATATTCTTTAATTACTATTCCTTGGTAATTTAAACAAAAGTATATTCTTGCATTTTCTTCTATTCTTGTCTGAAATCTAATTATCATGTCTATTTAGCATTTTAAAGTATAACAAAATTGAATTTATAAAGAATAATTCTCTTCAAATTTGTGACTAAAAGTTCATATTTAAAGTAGGATGCTGTGTGTGTGTAGATGTATGTGTAGATGTGTGTGTGTGTGAGTGTGTGTGTGCACGCGCATGCACATGTGTGTGTAGAAGCCACAGAAAAAATTTTGGAGTCATTGAAAATGACATGTCAACTTGGTTTGGGATTTTTTTTTACAATCATCTGTTTCCTTTGTGTGTCTATGAATGTATATTGTGTGTGCATATGTGTAGTCTTGCTTGTGCGTGTGTCAGAGGACAGCTTGAGGAAGTAGGCTCTCATCTTCACTGGATGAGTTCTCACAATTAAATTTGAGTCCTTAGGCCCAAACCCTTAGCACATTTACAAAGTGAGCCATCTCTAAGGCCTCCACCAGTGTTTTAATACAGGGTCTGTCACTTTCCTCAAGCTCTCCAGGTAGACTGGTCTGGTTCAGGCTCTCTGTTGCTCATCACTGAGGTTAGCAGTGTATGCCACCATATTTAGATATTTTACCTGAGCTCTCTTTCCAGACCCATTTGAGGAAAGTTGTTCATCATTATTTACTCATAATATATTTTGAATAATTTAGTTAATTTTTAAAAGGAATTGATTATTTATCATAAATATAATTGAAACATAAAATTGGCAATCAACCTTCTTAAATCTGTCCTGGTGAAGACTCTAAAATGAATCTCCGAGTTATGACAGATACATTACTGATATACTTAGTACCAAGACAGAAATGTTTTTATTAACTTAACCATGTATTTTTAAAGGAAATGAATATATTTTCATTGTGTAATTCAATGAAATTTATTGCTGTCATTGTGATACCAAAAATTATCTCCTGCATCTGAAAATGGTGTCATGTTTGAGACAAAGGACACCAGAAGGGGACAGCTTCATGGGGGACCAGAAATGCAATGTTTGACATTTTAACTTTGAATTTCCTATGAGATATTCATAAGGTTGTAGTACAAAAATAAAATTACCAGATATGCTAACTGGCATTATACACACATTATTCCAGTGTAAAGTTTAAAAAGAAAAGTGATGTTTTTTCAGACACTGGAAATTTTCAGTTCAGAAGGAAAGAGACTTTGTAAAAAAAAACAAGACAAAAAGAGAAACAGAAAAACCTGACATATCTTGACATTAAGGGTGAAGGAGAGACAAAGTAGGAACACTGAGAGCTCAGAGAAGAGACTCAAGACCATGTGTGATGTGAGCAGTGGGAGCAAATTCAACATGACAGCACCAGGTAGTGTGGATGGATCAGAAGAGACTAGATAACAGACAGTAAGCACTTGCTGGCCACCTCCTGGAAGGCTCTTGCATAGTGTCCAAATTATTCCTACCCAAATTCTACTTAAACAACACTAGTTTTGCCCCTTAACAGAAGTTAAGAAACAAAAACAAACAAACAAAACCAGCTCAAATAGACTTAGGGACCTGCCAGCAGCTTATGTAATGCTAGCCGACTAACAAGAGACAAAGTAAAGCAGTGAAATTTATTTCACTGGTCATTTCACCTTAACTTGGTGCATCGTAAAAAAAAGCATGTGAAAAACAGCAGGAGAGCAACATATTTTTTTTTATAACTCCCACTTGATAACATGAATGAAATCCATCAAAGACTAATCTCTTCACCAAGTGGGAGTCCTCATGATCTACTCACTTGCTGTTGACTTGAGAACTCAGTTTCAGACACATAGATTTTAAAGAGCTTCAGGGGACATTAAAACCCCCAGACTTTACAATGTTAAGAATCTATACAATTAAAGTTGAGATGCTAGTGTGTTCACACTTTCATCCCTTTCTCTGTGCCTAATTAATGTCAAAGTAAGAGCATCGGCTAGAGTCCAAAACTTCCAAAAAGTAAGACAGGTATTGGAATTAAGAACAGGGGAAATATGAGACATGCTACTTTGATGAAAAAGAAGACAAAAGCAAATCCAAGACACTGTGAATAGGGAAGGCAAAATTAAAAGTGAGAACTTTGAGTATATTGAATATCCAAGGAGGAAGAATTAGTACATAAGAAGAATCCTGAAATGAACAAAGACATAATCTGTCCCTCAAACTGTAAGAAGGGAGAGAGAAACTGGCAGGTTAATTTGCTTTCCTAAAGAGTTCTTACTTAAACAAAGAGGAGAAAGCAGAAGGAATGAGCACGCACATTTTCCTATTTTGTAAGCAAAAGTGAGAAATCTGAGCACCCTATTCCTCCCTGACACTCATTAGTGGCATAGGAAGTTTGTCATCTGAATGGTAGAAAAGCAAGGAAGTAGAGGAAGTAGAGGAGAGCTGTATTAGGAAAGGAGTCAGCTGAGTTAGTCTTGGTTCTATTTCTGAATGCCTGCTGAAAGTTGCTGAAGGTGAGCCCTTGCATGGGATGGATGAAGTTCAGAGTTGCAGGGAAGACTTGGGTGTTCATTAGATAGGGGGACTATTTAGTAAGGTAGTGAGTGCATGGTATGTGAAAAATCCTAAGGAAAGAATAAAAAGAAAAATAAAATGAATGGGTATAACACACTGCAGACTACCAAGCACAGGTGGCGCAGTCCCAGCTGGTGTTCCATGAGTCACAGGTTTTATTCATTTTGTTTTTAAAAAGAGTTGCTCAGTCGTGTGTGTATGTGTGTGTGTGACTGTAGACACCAGGAGAAGGTGTCCTATCCCCTGAAGTTGGAGGTAAAGGCAATTATGAGCCTCAGGGGACTGAACTCTCAACAGCTGCAAGAGCAGCAAACACTCTTAACTCCTGAGCCTTTTCTCCAGCTCCTCTTATTTTTCTTAATTTCTCACAGGGCCTTGGTTAAAGCAATTGCCAGCTCTTGTCCATTTGGAGTGGATATTAAGGTAGTAAATTCTTTCAGTATAGAAACATTTAGACTTTACTAACTCCTTTGTCCTAACGTTATCTGATTATACCATTTTTATCTTCTCTATGCAGCTCCTGTTAAGATACTAAAATACTAATGTTCCATGTAATAACATAATTTGGTAAGTGATCCTACAAAGGAAACAGAGAACAATTTTTAAAGTGTATATGAGAAGATGAAGGTCAAAGAGTTAGTATTTGAATTTGAGTTTCAGGAAAAACCTAGCTAAACCGACACTCACTTGCGATGAAAACTTAGAGAATACTTAGTAGGTTATTAGCAATTCACCCACAAGGATCCAAGAGCAACCTCTGGTCATGTCAGGGTTTGGAAATGGTTCTGAAGTAGCGAAGAATACTGCAGAGAAGCTGAGGACGCAGAGCTGACTGTTAGGAATTTGGAAGATGTAAAATAAACAAATGCAATCATTTGGACATAAGGAAATGAATCCTGTTGTTTTTGGAAGCTGTAGTCCTGGAATCATAGATATGGGAGTAATTTATCTTTGGGAGGTTACTGAGAGTAACAGTGTAATTATTAGGATCCAAATGGTATTTTGTTGATGTCATTTTCTTATGGAAGGACTGTGCGTTTGTGTGTGTGTGTGTGTGTGTGTGTGTGTGTGTGTGTGTGTGTGTGTTAGGAGCTTCACCAGGAGACTATGAAGGTTGGTGGATCTGGACCTAGGAAGGCCTGCGAAAACTGATGCACAAACCAAGGACATTGCAAGCAAAGGACCTAGACCCCTTGTTCAGATGTAGCCAATAGGACAGCTCATTCTCCATGTGGGGAAGTGGGGGTGGAGAGCGCTGCCTCTGACTGCTTCTAAACTGTAGTGCCTTGGCAGGGAGTCCCTGTGGGAACATAGAGGGGAGGGGTTGTAAGACTATCCAGATAAGACCTGAGAGGCTGTGGTCAGATGGTTGGGAAAAAGTCCCCTTCTGTCAGAGGTATAGCAGAGGGGAATAGAGAGGGGATAACAATCTAACAGTTGGCAATGATGTCCAGGATGCCGTCCTGTTCTGATGGGTAACAGCAACTGAGATGCCTAGGGCTGGAACATGGAGGATGAAGGATCAGCATCCAGCATGCTGAGAGGAATGAATCCTGTTCGGTCTGATCCAGTGTCAGTGTCTGGTTCTTTTGTTCTGAAAACATAACTTCTCAAAAGCATTAAATAGTTCTAACATTATAATTGTATGAGGTGTGTGGGATGTACAGAGCAATTAAGGCTGGTTTCCTGCTCCTTGTATGACCAGAAGTAAGGCGTCTGCAAATCTTCCTTCATGCCATATTAAGAATGGCCTCTAATAATAAGTCACAGAGTGTCTGTGACTACATGAAGCCTTGCCCATACATAGACATTTGTATTTCAGTCAGTCTCAGAGCTATTCTCATGTAGTGCCATCAGCAATACGTTATCTACTTTTTCTGCAAGTTGAATTCTTTACATCCAGATTGCAGCCTGCTCCCTCATAACCTCCCGATCCTATCCCATCCCTCATCCCATGTCCCTCCCTCCCCTAGTCCTTAGAAAGGGGAGCCCTCCTCCCCTAACATCTAATCTCAGCTTATCCAGTGTCCTCTGTATGACTTGTAACCTCTTCCTCTTTGGCCTGGAAAGGCCACCCTACAACTCTAAGCCCTCTGCCCAGAGTCAAGTTTTGAGTCCCAATGACTCTCCTTATCCCCCCGCTGGGTGGAGTCTCTCAGAGGACAGTTATGTTGACCTAAAATCCACTTATAAGTGAGTATATACCAAGCATGTCTTTTGGTGTCTGTGTTATCTCCCTTAGGATGATCATTTCTAGTTCCATCCATTTGCCTGCAAATTTCAAGATTTCCTTGTTTTTAATAGCTGAGTAGTATTCCATTGTGAAGATATACCATAGTTTCTTTATCCATTCTTCAGCTGAGGTATATTTAGGCTGTTTTCAGGTTCTGGCTATTATGAATAAAGCTGCTATGAACATAGCTGAGCAAATGTCCTAATAATATGGTAGAGCATCTTTTGGAAACATGCCCAGGAGTGGTATATAGCTGGATCTCAGGGTAGAACTATCCCCAATTTTCTGAGAAAGCACCATATTGATTTTCAAAGTGGTTGTACAAGTTTGCACTCCCACCAGAAGTGGAGGAGTGGTCTCCCTTCTCCACATTCTAAGCATGTGTTTTCACTGGAGTTATTGATCTTCGCCATTCAGATAGGTGAAAGATGGAATCACAAGGTTGTTTTGATTTGCATTTCCCTGATGACTAGGGATGTTGAGCATTTCTTTAAGTGTTTCTCAGCCATTCAATATTCGTCTGTTGAGAATTCTCTGTTTAGTTCTGTGCGCCATTTTTTAATTGGATTATTTGTTTTGGTGGTGTTTAATTTCTTCAGTTCTTTATATATATTAGATATTAGCCCTTTGTCAGATGTCAGGGTTGGTAAAGATTTTTTCTCAACCTGTGGGCTGTCACTTTGTTCTTTTGTCTTACAGATGCTTTTCAGTTTCATGAGGTTTCATTTATTAATTGTTCATTTTAGAGCCTGAGCTATTAGTGTTCTTTCTGTTCAGGAAGTTGTCTCCTGGCCCAAAGAGTTCTAGGCTCTTTCCCACTTTTCTTCTAAGAGATTTAGTCTGTCTGGTTTTATGTTGAGGTCTTTAATCCACTTGGACTTTAGTTTTATACAGGGTGATAAATGTGGATCTGTTTGCATTTTTTACATGTAGACATCCAGTTAGAACAGCACCATTTGTTGAAGATGCTGTCTTTTTTTTTTCCATTTTTGGCTTCTTTGCCAAAAATCAAATGACCATAGGTCTGTGGGTTTATTTCTTGGTCTTCAGTTCGATTCCATTGGTCAATTGGCCTGTTTCTATGCCACTACCATGCCGTTTTTATTACTGTTGCTCTGTACTATTGAGATCAGGGATGAAGATTCCTCCAGAAGATCTTTTATTGTACAAGATTGTTTTAGCTATTTGTAAAACTAAATTATCATGTGACAGGTTAACTCCTGGCAACATCCAGCGTACCTCAAAGAAGATGATGAGCATCAAAGAACCTCCTTATGGAGATGGCTTCAAATGTGTCAAACAAGCCACTGGGCAAAATGTCCTCATTTCTAGCACAGACAGAATTCTGTTTAAAATTGGGAAAGCTTGGATGCCAGCAGAGTCAATGGCCAAACTCTGGCAAGACAGGGTAAGCAAGTCCTCAATAGTACCTGCCTCACAAATATGTCTGTCAGATATATTGGTCTAGAAGGCTGAAGATGATGGTCCAATTGTATAGAGAGTGTTCTATGACTGTTCAGGCAGCAAACTGTCTTAGTCATCTTTTCATTTTGGAAGCTGATACCTGCACTTCTGGTTCACTCAGTTATTTAAGTTTTATTCCTTCTCAAGTCTCTGATAGGGTTGAAGACCAGATAGTTTAATCTTACAATTAAGCTTAGTTGCTTAAGATGTTTTTAGATCAAGATAGATATTTTAAGTCAATAGAGATGAGATATATTACATACTGATTTTCATTCATAAATTTAGACTCAACAAGATAGGGAAGATGTTTACTTCAAGTTGGTCAAATCCAAATAGCCAAATCACTACGAATGTAACATTTATATAATTTCTCATTGTCTGTGGTTCTTCCTACTGTATGTAGTTTATTGTATTCATATGTAATAATATAAATGTATACATTAAAAAAGAAACATAACAAAAATGAAAAAAAGACAATCTAACAATCAGGTTGTAATGCAAGTAAATTATAACAACAATAAAAGAAAATCTTTAGGATTGAGTTGTGTTCACCGTCAAGTTTCTGCTTAAGTCTTTTATCAGAGCACTTCGGGCTATGATTGTATTTGGAGGTTATATCTCCACAGAGGTGACCAATCTAGAGTGAGATGGTCAGCATGGGCCTTGCCTCATCCAGTAGGACTGCTATCCTCCCAGTGAAAAAGGAATTTATGTTGTGCTGGAGAATTAGCTACTTTGTTAAAGTATTTGTTATGTGTACCTGAGGGCCTAAGCTTCTCTCTCCCACACCCATGTAAACAGGTGGGTCCAGAGAAAAGCCTTGTGATCCCAGTGCAGCACAATAAGGGGGACCCCCTGGAGTCTGCTGGGGATACAGTCTAACCTAAATGGAGAGCTCCAGGTTCAGTGATACATCCAGCCTCAGGAAAAAGATAGGACATGGTTAAGTAAGACAGGCAAGTAAGTCAGCCACTGGCCTTCACATGCAAGTACACACATTTGAGTATGTGGGTGACAGATTTAACATTACACAGAGAGAGGGAGGATGGAGGGATGGAGGGAGGGAGGGAGGGATGGAGGGAGGGAGTGGGGAGACAGAGAATCCAGATATGTTTACTCTATACACACTAGAGAAAGTATGATAAGAAAGGATAGAAAGAAAGCGGCTGTCTCTAAGTCAGTTAAAGAGCCCTAGGACAGACCCTTCCTTCGCGGTCCTCAAAATAACTTTTCTCACATCTTAGTTCTGCACTTCTTGCTTCCAGATACACGAGACAACATATCTCCTTAGCCTAGCCCTGTGGCGGTCCAGGGCAGCTACCCTCACAAACAATACATGCTGGGGCAAAAGTTTCACCATGAGGGGGTCGCTTCTCACCATGACTGCTCCTTGATTTGTCTGACTGTTTATGTTTCTATCTGGGAATGGGTTTTCTAGAGTGTAGAAATAAGATTAACAAGGGGGGGAAAACTGAGTCCTGTTTTTCTTTACTCAGGAGGGCCAAAACCATGTGTTGGAGAATCGAAGCACTACCTGGGTTGGTCAATGTAAATATATTATTATTAAGAGAAAGAACTGGCTTTACAGTGTTCACCCCATTTAATCAGTATGTTCTGAAATGTCACCTCAGCAAGGCCCAGGTGACCTAAATGCTCTCCACAGTTTGCAATCATTTTTAATACGCCCTGATGAAAGCTAAGCTTTGGTGAGTTTGCTGATATTCTGTTTTCCAGAGGAAGGGTAGGGAATGTCTGCCTTTCACGGAAACCATTCTGTTCACATCCTATTCTGAATTTACTTGCTTGCTATCTAGGGCACTTACTACATAAAGATTCATGTTTGGTGGGAGTAAGTTTTTCATTGCACACAGCACCTTGAATGGTAATACAGGAACCTATGATGCTCCAACGAGCACAGAACCGGAAATTTTAGTGAATCCCTCCACTGGGGGCTGGAATTTTTCTATATACTCCAAAATATTTCTGCTGTTGGAAGACAGCAGGGGGAAGAACTGCTATTTGAATCAGAGTCAGGTGTCGTATGATTTTTTAATATATATAAAAATGAATCCGGTGCAGACTGAGGTGGCTTCTTTTCCATCTGTCAGCACATTCTTTACAACCGTGCATAAACCTGATTATCACACTCAGTGTGTTACTGCGAAATTATCCCTGCCCTCAGAACAGACTCTGTACAGCTTGGAGTGGAATTCAAATATCAGTGAAGTTAATCTAAAAAACAACCAACCTAGTGGGGGTGGGGGACGTTTTCTTTTTGCAGAGAACTTGCCACAAGTCCTTTATTTTATCACATGCACAAGGGTAAATATTTTGCAATGAATAAAGTAGTTCCTGATGACACACATTTGGCCTTGATAAAAATTTTTCCATGGTATTCACATATATTAACCTTTGATGAAAAGACCACAGGAAGAAAAGCCAAGAGATGAATATGGCGTAATTTCAGGGTTTTAATTTTTTTTTTTTTACATTAACCTTTGAGTTCTAAACTGTTGTAGTGGTGTGTTTGGGGGTATATTTGGATAGAGACATTACTGTCATCCTGTTCATATTTATGGGCCTGACCTTTGTATTATAGTAGCCTGCTTTGAAGCTCAGTTATTTTTAATTGCTTTATGTGCCTATGGAGACTGTTCTGTGCCTGTGTCAGTTATATACAGTACCCTGGCACATATGTTTGCTCAATGAATCTTACAATGACTGGATATTTATAACCACATCTGAATACAAGAGAGGGAATTGTTGCATTTTTTGGTGCTGTGTGTGTGTGTGTGTGTGTGTGTGTGTGTGCGCGCGCACGCGCATGCGCGCATGTGTTGTGCCTTGTGTGGAAAATGTCTTTTATTTTCTACGTTGCTATATCCTTAATGAGGTGACAGGAAGAATTAAAAGTGACAGATTGTTTTGGCTGCTCTGGGGCCATCTGAGATATAGTCTCCTATCACATGGCTCAATAAACTCAGCCTGTGTGAAGCCCTAGGTGTGTGATTCATAGCTGTAGCAAGGCTACTCACAGGGACTTAATGAGAGAGATAGTCACAGGCTGGGTAGCAGGAGGCTGAATTGCTGTTAGTTGAAGACAATAAAATGTGTCTGTCTCCAAACTGCATCTGAAATTTTCAAGAATGCCTGGACCCCTGATACCTCTGATAACATTATCCTTCCATGTGTGATTGGGAGGTGGACAGAGTGACTGTAGGAAATACTAATCACAAGAAACCTAGGGGCCTGCCCACCCTTTCTGTCCAGAGAAAGCCTGTCTGTGAAGTATGTGCTTTGAATGGCTTACGAGATTATGTCAAATACGCCATGCGATGTCCTTGGAAGTAAACACAGCATCGTTAGGGCTGGTCACAATGTGGCCCAGTAGTGAGCCAGCCACATCGGAGTTTCTGCTTCCACTCCTGGAACTCTGAATCGAGAATTCCAGGGACAGGTAGAGAATGAGAAAACGGAATGCATATCTTATTAAGCTTTCCAGATAGCTAGTCTGTATATCTAGGCTGTATACCCTGTCTGGCATAAAACGTGTAACTAAAAGAAACGAGAAAAGAAAAGCAATTGCACTTACCAGAGACTCAATTGGATTCAAGGTAAAAAGCAGTTAGCAAGAGCAAACAGTGAGGAACCTTGAGGCCACACACTAGTGTGGACCTTCAAAAAGTCAGGCATATCTGAGGGCCTACCCCTCTCTTGACGGAATGAGAACAATAATAGTATCTACCCTTCAACTTCACAAGTTTGTAATGAAAAAGTGTATTTGATTCCACATTTTGAGCAGCAAATGTTAACTGTAGTTAGTATTAAACATGTCTTAGTGTATAATCTAGCAGAAGAGAAATCGCAAAAAATCTACAAGAATACCAGAGCAACAGTATCTACTCTATATGTGTTAAATATTAGCTGTATGCTAAAGTCTGGGAGCATCCATTCCCCCTTAACCAATTTAATTTCCAAAGTAACAATAGCACATGGGTTATAAAATTATGCTACTACAGGATTCTATTTTTTAAAAAAGAAAGTAGATGAAACAAGTTAAGTAATTTGTTGGAAGATAATACAACATGCCAAAATTACATTCCTAATAATCAGAGATGTCTGCCTCAAAGGACTTTCTAACATAACACTTCCTCTAGGGAAAAAGAACAGCTTGAAATATTCGCCTGCATTATACTTCTGTCTCATCCTTGGTCTCTAATAGCATGACTGCTGAGCAATAACAGAAGGGTGCTCAGGGCTTAAAAGTTACCTCAAATTTAAACATTAACAATAGCAATTGTTATGACCATCAGATGTGCCCCTTCGAACTCAAATGTTCTGAGTTATGACTCAGTGTTATAACTAGGAAATGGACTATGCAGGGAGTGATTAAATCATGGCAGTTCTTATACCCTGGCTTGTACAACCATATCTCTCACCATATGAAGATACAAGGTTCCCACCTTTGGAAGCTTGGCATTCAAAATACGACATTGGAATCAGAGACTCGAGCCGCATCAGGTGTGCTTGGTGCCTTGATCATGGGCTTTCGAGCTCCCTAAACCCTAGGAAATATATTTCTGTTCTATGTATATTATGTCTATTGTTACAGCATTACTAACAGATTGTGATAATGCAATCTCAGAATATAGGCACCACTGAAAAGTAATCAAGGAAATGATACAAAGAAGTTTTTTCATTAATGCAACATATAAAGATGACTATGGCTTCACAGTTCATGAATGTTCTAAAGGATTCACAGTTAATGGATGTTCTAAAGGATTCTGCTTGCTCACATGCTCCAAGTACATCTGTGCAAGCCCTACAGAAATCCTTGTACAATTTCTGATACTCCTGTTTTGCCTTACCAAATACAGAATCGTAAAGATCTAGGAACACCTAAATGGTCCACATCTTAGAATTCAAGAATTTCACTAGTGTGATAGTTACCATATTGACAACATAGGGCATTTTCTTGTTAGTTTTTCACCATGGGGGGGAATACAGACTTAGCTGTACTCAAACTGTTCTTGAGTGCACACAGTCAAGGTAGCCATGTCTTCAGCTCTTTTTCTGTGTGTTCAGGAGTACAGGAGGCATCTTCTTCTTCTTCTTCTTCTTCTTCTTCTTCTTCTTCTTCTTCTTCTTCTTCTCTTCTTCTTCTTCTTCTTCTTCTTTTTTAAAGAAGACTGCCCTGGCACTGCGGGTAAGTGGTTTCTTTGAAGACCAAATATTGGAAAGCACTAGAAAAGGAAAGGAAAGGGAGAAAAACAAGCAGTGGACAGCTACTTGCCTCACAAGAGCCATCTTGCTAGGCAAGGGTCTGAACAAGCAAAAGCTCAGGGCAGAAATCAGTGCAAGAGCAGTCCTTCCCTCATATCTGCAAGTGTGAAAAGGGCTTTCTCTTATGTTCTTTTATTCCCCCACTCAAAGGGACCAGATGCACAGCCACAGTCCCTCTCATACGCTGTTGATTAAGTGACATTTCCATCCTTGTTCCTATTCTCAGATTGTTTCTGAGTCTGAGAAAGCATTCTTCCTCATGAAACAAATAGTCACAAGGGACAAATGACTCTGACAGGACAGGCCCACTCCCCAGCGGTCCCAGACATCCTAACAAGAAACAAATGAATGGCATGTAATCAGATCATCAGTGTTGGTTGATTTAATCCCCTTGTAGTCAAGTCACCTAATATAGCAATATACATTTTATAAGAAAGTGATGGCCCAAGTTTTGCATGTTTGCTCCCTTTCTCTTATTTGATATGTTAGACACAATTTAAGTCATTGGTGAATAATGTGACTAATGAGCGGGAGGCCACTTTTTGCTGAAATTAATATTCAAACTCTTTTGAACTAGACAAAGTTATTTAGCCTTTCATAGCTGTTCAGAATAGGAGTTTGTGATTCTAAACAAGATGAAATACCAATTTCTTCCTTTATTAATTTGACTACCACACAGGCGGTGCTTGCTAAACTCCAAGTCAGTGGCATGCCAACATGCAAAGCTCAGGGTAGTCTAAACCTCAGATTGTCCAGAACTCAGGTTCTCCATGAGCTAGAAGTAAAACGTTTATTATATCTTCACTTCTGGCTATGCTCAAGTAAAACGTGAAACAATGGTCTCCTGCTGCAGCCATGTGAGTGGGAGCACCCGGAGAGCAAACTCAGAAGAGACTCCATCAGTTCTAAGAAAGTGGCAGCCAAGGCAGCCATGGCTGGCTCAGATAAACTCAAGCCGAAGAAAGCCACGATGTAGGGCACCTTGCCAATCAAAGAGCTCTGAACAGGAAAGGAGAAGTGAAATTTCCTAAATGCCTAGACTGGGGGGTTTCCCCACCCAAACTGACCCTGACATCTCTGAGACCCCCTCCTGATGTGAAGGAAGACCTACCTGCAAGATGGACATGAGTTACAAGCTGCACTCTGAGCCAGGCTACTCTAAGCCAATGCCACTGGCCTGCAGGTCAATGAAAGGGGACCAGATCCCCCCAGTCATATTGCCAAATATCATCGGTTTGCTCTGGGATATTACAGAAAAGTATTTGTATGGTTGATGAAAATAAAACACATTTCATGCAAATAAAATTAAAAATAAGAAAAACCATGGTAGTACTATATCAAAACTGAAAACATGTTTTTCAGATTATGTTGAAAATCTGTTGAAGTTTGTTTATGTTTTGTTTTGTTTGTTTTTTTGTTTTTCTGACAAACATTTATGTCCTTCAAGGAGGGGAAGGAATCAATTTTTATTGGGCTTACATATAGAACATGGATACAGGATCACAGAAGGAATGTGGATGACTTTAAAGCAGCCAGCAGCCATACACAAAGGTCTGATCGCAGCATGGATGGTGACATGGTAGCTCCCCATGGTCACATAGATGGAATGTCCCTCAGCTCATCTTCCCTGCCCTGTACATTCTAGGAATCACCCATACACATATCCTCAAGTCACATGCAACTGGGGTAAAACTGCATACAAATGGCTGTAAGTAAAGGCCGGTTACTTAGGTAAAGGTCCAAGGACCCTGCCCCATCTTCTTTTCTTAGTGAATTTCAACAGTCCACCTGCTCCAAGCAGGCACAGCCAACCTACTGAAGACACAGCATACTCTGAAGACTCAGAGCATCATTCTCTATCACAAATGCCTTTTATCAGTTACAGCAGATCTCACACAGAGTGGAGTGACTTCCACACTAAGTGGCACATCTTCCATTCACTCCTGGAATCTCTCATTTACCTGTCTTCAAACTAGACCCTGATGTCTACCGCTGAAGCTCAGAGTGGCCTCAAAGCAATATAGGTGACCATCACACAGGACTTCCAAAAGCTTTCAAATGAAATGGTGGAAACCCACTATGAAGATTAAGATTTTGAAAGTACATTTCCAAGAAACAAAACTCAGCCATTATGGAAGCTCACAGAGAGTTAACCACCAACCAAAGAGCTTGCATGGGTCAGACCTATGCATAAGTAACAGATACGCAGCATGGTCATCATGTGGGTCCTCCTAACAATGGGAGTAAGGGCTCTGTTGCCTGCCTTTGGCCTTTCACCCTAGCTGGTCTGCTTGTCTGGGCTCAGTGGCAGAGGATGTTCTTAGTCCTGCTCTGACCTGAGGGGCCAGAGTGGGTTGGTACCACTTGGGGGCCTCTCCTTCTCTGAGATAAAGAGAAAAGGGAAATGGGAGGAGACAAGGAAGGGGGCTGGGATAAGGCTGTAAAGTGATTACATTTTAAAAAGAAGAAAGAAAGAAAGAAAGAAAGAAAGAAAGAAAGAAAGAAAGAAAGAAAGAAAGAAAGAAAGGGGAATCTCTATCTGTCCTGACAGGAAAATTGTCTCCTGAGTGCTGTTCTGAGCAGTTTATTGTCTTCAATGACAAATATTTTCAAATAGCAATAAAAGAACATTCCCTAGACTTTTCTGGATTATATTTTAATAAACTCATATATTTTATATATGCTTGTATATAAAAATATAAATATATGAAATATATAAATACATACATATAATTAAAACATATAAAATAAATACACATTTATATATGAATTTATTAAAAGATATATATAATCACACTATATATCATAATGTCTTTTTTAAATTTTTTTGTTTACTTTGAATTTACTCACTTTACATCCTGATTGTAGCCTCTTCCCTTTACATCCCGATTGTAGTCTCCTGGAAGTTCCACCCTCTCTTCTTCTTCCCCCTCCCCCTTTCACCTAGTCCTCAGAAAAGGGGAACCCTTCTCCCTTACCATCTGACCCCAGACTGTCAATCTCATCCTCTGTGGGCATCCTCTTCCTCCTTAGGCTGGCATAGCCTCTCCACCAGGGGGAAATGATCGACTGTGCAACAGGGACCATGTCAGAGGCATCCCTACTCCCCATATTATGGGGCTCACATGGAGCCTGGGTTGCCTATTGAACACATCTGAGGGTCTAGGTCCTCTCCATGCAAGGACCTTGGCTAGCGTGTCAGTCTCTGTAGGTCCTTCTGGGCCAAGATTTGTTGGTTCTGTTATTCTCCCTGTGGAGATCTTATCCCCTTCAGGTCCTTCTATCTCCCAACTCCTCCCTAAGTCACTCTGTGCTCTGCCCCAAAGTTTGGCTGTGATTCTCAGCTTCTGCTTCAACCCCCTACTGGATGTGGTCTTTCAAAGGACCTCTATGGTAGACTTCCATCCTGTTCCCTCTCCTCAAGCACTCCCAGGTCTAATTCTAGCTGGTCTTTTGAATGAGCAATAAGCATCCTCCCTAGAGTCCTCGTTGTTCTTTAGCTTCTTTAGATTTGTGAAATATAGTATGGTTATCCTGTATTTTATGGCTAATATCCACTAATAAGTGTCTTTCTGGTCTGTTACCTCATTCAGGATGATCATTTCTAGTTCCATCCAATTGCCTACAAATTTCAAGATTTTCTTGTTTTTAATAGTTGAGTGATATCCCATTGTGTAAATGTAACACAGTTTCTTCATCCATTCTTCAGTTGAGGGACATCTAGGTTGTTTCCAGATTCTGGCTATTATGAATAAAGCTGCTATAAACATAGTTGAGCAAATGTCCTTATCATATGGTGGAACATCTTTCAGGTATATGCCCAGGAGTAGTATAGACTTTTTTGGCTTATATTTTAATAAACTCATATCTGGTTATATATAAATATAATTAAATATATAAAAAAGATATATAAATAATTATAGAAATATACTTAAATGAGTTTTTTAAAAGATTTGCATAATCAGTATTATAGTAAAATGTATTTCTTGACGTACTTGGTATCCATGTTTCATTACGATATACTATGTAATTATGTAAATGTTGTTTTGCTTATGAATTTTTAGTTTTGTCAGATTATCACAGAGATAGTCAATATGAAAACTAAAGAATCCAGGATTTTAAAGAAGAAATATATCAAGAACAGGAATATCAGTACACTATAGTTAATGTTAGCACAGGAGTACATAGGAAATCTGATATCATGGTAGTGATATTTTAATAGCTCAGCCTGTGTGTTCGTGTGTAATGGAAATTTGTGGAAGGTAACCCCAGTTTGCTAGTTTTGGAAGATTTTGAAGTTAAATAACATTTCATCTGAGTTTTAGAAGACAAAGATAGAACTAGCCAAGCCAAAAATAGATGTCTGAGTAAAAAAAAAAAGAGAGAGAAATATGAGGACTGATGAGGGCCATTGTGCAATGTATGCAGAGGTGTGCCTGTGTGAGAAGAAGAGTGAGATGTCCCTTAGGATGGATGATTCTCTCAAGGCATATTTAGAATAATACAGGGCATAAGGACAGTAAGGTGGGCTAATGGCAAATGAAGAATATTTTAGGTGCCTTGATGAAAAGATTGAGCTTTATTTGAGATGTGGTATGGAGCCATTGGGCTATTTTTAACAGGATACTCTCACAAGACTTACACTTTAGAAAGATTTGTCCAGATACATTGTAAATAATGTATTATTTGAGGATAGCAATTGTCGATGTAGTAGGAGGCAGCCAGGAATGAAGGGAATATGTTATGAGACCATAGGGGTAATCCAAGGAAGAAATGATCAGCCACTGAACCACAACAGTAGTGGGGTGTGAAATTACTTTGTAAAGTATAAAATGCTAGTGTGGCATTGGTACCAAAAAAGAGTAAAAGAAAGGAAGGAAGAAGAAATAGAAAAGAGGAAACAGGTGGGGAGAAAAGAGAAACAGAACAAAGGATATAAAAGCAAGGAAGACAGAAATTATCATCTTTGGCTAAGTACACGTTTGAAGGCAAAGTGTTTCATTAAACACAATCATGACTGTTGGTCTGCCCTGGAGGTGTGATAGAATTACTGGTACCCTAGGTCTAAGCCAATCAGCCAGAGGACTGCTGATTGGTTCAAAGGAAAACTAATCAGAACCTTTATTCAGTGGTTCAATTGATGCACAAATAGCCACAGCCAAGGTGAACTCATTGAAAGATGCTGCTACCAAGTGCACAGTCCCCCAAAATGTTAAAGAAGATAGCATCATTCCCTCTAAGACTGACAACAGCAGCTAAGATTGTTCCATGTTCATGTAGACTCTGCACACAATCTCTAATGCATGCATATATAAGCTCATGCACATGTACACACATGCATGCATCTATATTGCCAGAATTTTATAATTAATAAAGAAATTGGTTTAATATTGGATTCAACATGAAAATTCTGTAGGAGCACATACAAGGCAACAATTTGTACAAGAACAAGTACATCAATAAACTTTTGTTTTAACATGCAAAAAATACTACAAAAAAAAGAAAAACAAACAAAAAAGATAGAACAAAACTAGTAAAAGCAGCCCATCAAAATAATTTTCTGCCTACAAGAAGAACATTATGATAGGCAGATTTGGACCCAGGGGTCCCGCTCAAACTATGGCACCAGCCAAGGACAATACAGGCAGTAAACTTCAAATCCCTACCCAGACCTAGCCAATGGACAGGATATTCTCCACAGTTGAGTGGAGAGTGGGGTCTGACTTTCACATGTGCTCTGGTGCCTCATATTTGACCACATCCCCTGAATAGAGAGACTTGGTGGCACTCAGAGGAAGGATAGCAGGCTACTAAGAAGAGACTTGATACCCTATGAGCATATACAGGGGGAGGAAGTCTCCCTCAGTCACAGTCATAGGGGAGGGGAATAAGGGGAAAACGGGAGGGAGGGAGGAATGGGAGGATACAAGGGATGGGATAACCATTGAGATGCAATATGAATAAATTAATAAAAAATCCTTATCTGAGTATGGATACATGATAATCCAACTCCTGTTTTAAAGGTTCAATTAACAATTTTCCTTTTGTTCTCCTCTCCTCCCATTTTTTATATTAGTTATTTGTATAAATGCAAAATTTTCTATTAGATGACACTGATCTATTTCTAGGAACTGACACCTGTTCTTGTCAGTGCCTACCTTCCAAACAAGCAATGACCTATGTTGAGCCTACTGAAATAAATAATTGAACACTCCACAGAAGAGTATTCTAGTGTTGAAAAATATTCAAAGTCAATGACAGTAATATGGAGAACCCTACACAATATAGACGATTGAACAAATGCATGTGATTCTATTAATTTCCATCCCTCTCCCCATTTCACTCAAAAGACTCTTCACTGTCTCCAATAAAACATGTCAAAATCACTTTTTAAATAAATTAGCATCTTAGATATTTCTATATATTTTAAACTATGTGCATGTTTCTATGTGGGAGTATGTACTCATAGAGTGCCCACAGATACCATAGGCACAGCATCCCCCTGGAGTAAGATACTAATGGTTGAGGGCTACCCGGTATGAATGCTATGAACCAGGCTCTAGTCCTCTCCAAGAGCATTACTACTCTTAGCCTCTCGGCCCTTTCTCCATCCCTAACAGATTATGTTTTATATATAGGAGAGAGGGAAAAAGGAGCTCATATTCAATAGAACAGGAAAAACAAAAGAAGTGGTTATTATTAAAGTTTTTTTTTTTTTTTTACTAAACAACAACAAAAAAAAAATGTCTAACCAAATAAAGAACTGTTTGGGGATAAGATGTGCAAGAAGGGTGCTATCTCCCTATAAGTAGATTTTCCTTAAATCAATATTTTTTTTGTTTGTTTTACAAATCTACTACACTTTTGTTTCCATGACTCATAAAAGACACACAAAGGTTCTATACATAAGCCTCTTTTCATTTTGAATAACTGGATTCCTGTTACTTCTGCCAACTCAACATAAAGGTAAGCTCAGGTTTCCTAGCTTTCATACAGCCCAAAGCATTTTCCAAAACTCTCCCAAAGCATTTTAATGATGCTTCACCCAGTTCAGCCTCCTGAAGGTGAGTGCGTAATTAATGAGGCAGTGGTCCTTCTCTGGAGCTAGTTTTCATCTAAATAAAGGTGCCTGATCTTTATCTGTACCCTTTGTACTCATTGTTGCCTTGAATATACCAAGCTTCCTGTTGGTACAGGGAACCATTGATTTGCTGACTAATCTTTTTATCTGATCATTATAGATCGTAGCTCTCAGTCTATAACCTTTACACACACTGCTATTGTGGTTAAATAAAACACAATACAAAATAATTAACATCTTCCCTTATCGACATTTCTCTTCCCAGCAAAAGCAAGAAGACTCGGATGTGACAAGTGGACATTAGTATTTTTAGAGAAAAGAATAAATAGAAGATGAATATACAATCTTTAGTTCCTTAATATAAATGACTCCAGAAGAACCAATATGTAGCCTTGGGGAAATCAACTGCTTCTTCAATTGGATTGTTTCTGTCATTGTATGGACACAGTCTTGTTTGATGTGCTCCTACCATTTGTCTTGTATGGAGTCTTTTATCTAAATCCAAAGCAATGCAGTCATCAGGGCTGGGATTCAATAATGGCTCGGCAGGAGCTGTCATCCACAGTTTGCTATTCATCTTGTAAAAGGCTTTGAGTTTTCAAAGTACCAACTAAGGTTGGCATTTCAATGCCACGGCCGGATCACTTAAAGTTCTTTTGTGCTCACAAGAAAAGGAAGTGGAACTGAGAAGGGGGGTAGATTAAATATCCAACCTACTCCCCTACCTGACTCCCTAAGGGTAACTCCAAGGCACCTAAGGGAAAAGGACATTAAGTGACCTGACCCCTTCTGCCATGGGACACTACTGTGAAATGGAAATGCTTTCAGAGTCATGTCTTTCACAATGAGTTCCAGTGCTATAATTAAGAGGCAACAAGTTATGGAAATTGAACAACAACCACAAAAAAAAAAAAAAAAAAAAGTTTTAAAGGGAATGATGACAAAGAGAATTCTTTAAGCCATTTTGTTCATCAAAGTATTTAGTAAGACGGACAACATTAAGAACTCTACAATAAGTAAACTGAACATGAAGGTCTGAACATAGGCTCAAATGTTGTATGTGACTTTTGTTCTCTTCATGGAAAAAGACCCAAGCGGGACTATAAAACTGGACTAGCTTGTGGGCTCCACTGCCAGAATCTTGCCTGCTTGTTACTCAGTGAAGACCCAATTTCCTAGTCCCTCTGTGGCCATAATATGTATATGTCATGAGGAATTAACATATGAAATTTTTAGTTAGAAGTTCCTGGGACTGTGGATAAATTAAGCTGAACACATGTCTATGACTCAAGAGATTCAACTACACTTCCTACCTTTTGGCAGTGTGTACAGTGCCTGAGCACAGAAGATGGTAGGGCCACTTACCAAGGACAATGTCACTCTTCTGCTGCACTCATTGTTCCTTAACCTGGATTGGTCCTCAGCTTGTCATTTTGGAATGAGTTTGGCCTGGCAGAGCTAAAACAAAGCAGAAGGAACTCAGAGTAGTGGTGGAGATGGAGGCACTGATTAACTGCATAATCTTGAGTTTCAATTTCCATATCTGTGATAAAGGATTTAAAAGAATTCAAAGATACTTTTCTTCTAAGACACAGTGTCATTCTGCAGAATGTTACACACAATGACTGAACTTTCAGCATGGACATATGTTCCATCTTTTCATTCATATTTCATCAAAATATCAGATATATATATATATATACATATATATATATATATCACATATATGCATTGATTTCCTTCTACCTTTTAAGTATGTGTTAGGGGCTCAGACTAGAAGAGGTTACAAAAGAATATTTTGTTTATGACCATATAAAACATATCACAGTCTGAGAAACATACTTTTATCAAGAATGATAATGGGTCTAAATTTGTAATTGTGAAAAAAATACTAAATTAAAACTGCAAAACGACATTGTGAAAACGTGTTAATGGATGAAACTGACCTGGTTGAGGAAAGAAGCTTCTCTAAGGCTGTACAAACCAAATTGATGTCTGAAGGCTGATAAGATGCCTTCAACCCTATGATCATTGCAACCCTTGTTCTGAAGAATGAAGAAATCATTGACGATTATAAACACAATATACTATAATCAGATCTTTTTTCTGTCTCTCACCTTAAGATAGATTGGTCTGTCAAAAGTAAGGAGTAGAGTTGAAGGATAGAAAAGCTAGAGGCAAATTAGCATGCTTCCCGAGAGAAGAGAGCTAGAATTAATTTGCAGCAGGAGTGCTGGAGATATGATGCTATTTGAGCTAAAAATATCAAGATGGAGCAGGATGAATGTAAAGCCAAGCCAAACCCATCAGATCTGGACCCTAAATTTGAAAACATCATTTTGTCCAAAGGAGAGCAAGTTATAGAGACACCTGTCAGCTCACAAATATTAGTTCAAAGAAAAAAGGCGACTTTATAGAAAACAAAGCAAACAAACAAAAACCCATTTCCCCTTCTTAGATATAATTTAATAATGGTTGCCATGAGGGTTGCCATAATATCTGTGACATTAGTAAAAATTTCCAGTGTGTTCTAATGCTAAATCCCTATAATAGTTAGACCCAAATGATCAGACCATGAAACTTGCCAGCTCTTTGTACAGTACATAATCTGTTACACATCATTTTGTGACCATGCTTCTGAGAAAGGTCATAGTAAGTTGAAAATCCTGATTGATCATTCTCAAGGGTGACTGACATATTACTACAAAGAGAAAGAATTTAAAATCAGCCTCTTATTTTCAAAAAGCTAACTTCTGGACGTCTGTCAGGTCCACAGTTAGAGCCAGGAAGGCAGTTTATTTTGACTTGAAACATCCTCTTCTATATTCTTAAAATTCTCACCAGTACACTTATTTTGCAAATGGCTTTATAGCATTCTAAAATCCCACTGCCTACTATACTGTTATACAGACTGTACACTCTGACCATCTTGAAATAATTAATATACCTCATGTGTCCCTTCAAGGCTACACTTAAATTTTTCTTCTGCAAGGAAAATATTCTATTGTTTCTTTGATCTATTAAAAAATTTGCCTCTACCTTTCCATTTTTTATTTCCAAATATCTAATATTACTGAATATAACCATATAATGAATTTTTCTGAGTATACTGACTCTATTATGCATAAACACAAAAATATGTACATATCTTAGAGAAACAAATAGAAGAACATACATATATGTATGTAATATTCACTTAATTTTCATAAGTTCATTCCAATAGCACTTGAGATAAGACTATATAAAATAGGTAATACTTATTTGACAACATTATAATATATGATAGAAAGTAATTTGTTTTTGAAAAGACTTAAATCTATCTGGTAGCACACACCTTTAATCCAAGTACTTGTAAGGCAGAAGCAGGAGTATCTTTATGAGTTCTAGGGTAGCCTGATCTACACAGTGATCTCTAGGACAAACAAGACTACATAGAGAGACCCTGTCTCAAAAAGGGGAAAGGAGTGCCTATTAAAAATTGTTTCAAATCATTTAGAGAGAAATTGAAACCATAGAAACACATTACTCATCTATAAAATTCTTAAAAATAATTTAAAAGAATAAATATTAACATATATTAATTATCACCTAACTACTTGAAAGAAATTCAAATATGTGGAAAACAATAGTCTTACATACTTCAGTGATTGGATTGTTCTTGATTCAGCTCATCTTTTTCTCACTTAAGTAAATTTAATTAAGCAAAAACTACATGAGGAAATGATTCCATAAAAATATTTTTAATTTTTAAAAATTGAACTGAAGTTAAAGACATTGTCATGATATTGTGAAGGAAACTCATCAGTCTGGGTTAATTTTCTTACACTGTGCCAAAGTTGAACAAATCTCTTCTTAAAGGGTTCTTAATAGCAAGAATTAGTGGACCAATGAAATAAAACAGAGAGGGAAATTTAAAATCTGGCCCCAAATATTTTCAAGTTATGCAGGGAATTTATGGATATATGAATATAGTCTTTGCTAAAAATTAATGTTAGACAATTAGAAGAATGCTATATAGGATTTTTAGATGCTAATAAACCCGTAGAGGCAGACACAATTTGCTTTCTCAGACCCATCAAAAGAATTTGTGTAATTCTCCTTCAGCATTCTAGGACACAGGAGAATATACAGCTTGAAAAGAGCACGGAAGAATGGATGCATTTCCAGGGCTGGTAGGCTTACTTTGATCTCTAAAATCTAGGGTGATCCTGTGTCTGTCTGTTTCCCATCTTATCTGGCACAGTTCAGCCTAGCCTCATACTCACTGGGTTCCTTTCTGGACTTTAAATGTAAAGAACCAAATGCATGCTGGGTCTTCACTGTGCTTTGCTTAGACTGTTTTCTTTTGTCCTGTTTTCATAGATACTTGCGGAACTGACTTTTGTCACTCATGCTTTTGTAGTACAGCTAAAATATCACATTCTTAGATAACTCAACTCGATATAAGACTTTTCCCCATCAATTTCTAACATCAAGATCTATGTATGAATGTTTCATATGTATGATTACGAAACATCTCCAGATATACAGTTGAGTCACATACATTTCTCCCTGGAGTTTAATATTTCACACTCTAGTGTTTAATGCTTTGACCCATCTACGACATTGCAGCAATCAGTCGCTGTAACATCCCCCCAAATTCATACACACACAATTAGTTCTTGCAAATGCTGTAATGTCACATGTTGCCCTCTGTGGTCCAGATTATATCATTTCTCTTCACTTGAGGTGAATGTAAAGTAGCCCATCTCGTGTTTGGTGATTGCTTAAAACATATCACATGGTCCCCAGAAGACATCATATTCTCCTTTGTTATTCGCTATCCCTTTGACCCTTCCAGTGAAAGAAGGCTTTAGAAGCTTGCTGATGACACTCCCTTCACTATATTTCAATTTCCACCTTGTACACATTTATTTTTTTATTTAGAATACTAAAAATGTTTTCTTGGGGAAAGAATAATCTTCAGATCTCACTTTTGTGCTGGGAGGGAGGGAGGGAGAGAGAGAGAGAGAGAGAGAGAGAGAGAGAGAGAGAGAGAGAGAGAGAGAGAGAGAACAGCTTCAAAAAGAAACATGTTGAAACCATGCATCAGTCAATTCCTCATGACCACTTTTTAATTAGGACCATGTTGAACTCTAAAAATTAGGGTTATACAAGCTTACATCTACATAGACGACAAATATCAATATATATTGTATAAGAAATTAAAGCTGAGAAACTTTTAAGGGATAAAATTATTTAACTGTATATTTTGCTAAATATTGAATAATACCACGGTCATATTCCACTTATCTTCTGGAAATTGCCATAATTCATTCCTAGGAAAATAAACATGAAAGGAGTTCATAACTAGCATCACTATGAAAATAGTTCTGATCCCTCAGTCTTTTTCAAAAGGTCTTAGGAGCCCACAGATGTGTCTGGTCTGTGTTTTGATAACTGAATAAGCTGAAGAATACAGATGTTTTCTGAAAAGTTTTTAATTATTATTTTATTTTATAAAGGCTGGAAAAATACATATTTAAGCTATATTTGCTGGTAAAGTTTCACAAAAGCAAATGTATAGAAATACAAAGTTTTATAAATTCTCATTTATAAACAAGGACAGAGAATCAAACTGATAACAGCAAACCAAAATAATCTTTCTAATCTTAAACAATTTCCTGTACATAACGAAATCCAGTTGTCTTTCCTATTGCCATTTATCCATTATATCCAAAGATAAATAATAAATTTATGGCATATGCTTTGAACCTGACATATAATCTATGACTACTGACAGATTATAAAATACAGTATGGAAACACTTATTTATTTTCTCCGTGTGGTGAAGGCTTGCCTAAATTTGTAACACGAAATAAACTTTAGTTGTGAATTTTGTCCAGCAGCACTTTAAATTTAAAGGACCAGCTCCTCTTTACCCGCAGCTTCACAAAGGTGGGCCTGCTCTGCTTAACCCCACAAGACAGTGATGTAGGCAGCACAAGAGAATGCTTTAGAAACTGTTCCCCAAGAATTATGTTTTCTGCATTCTAAATTGCTAGCAGTAAACTTCTTCATACGGAAAGGCCTTCCCCAAGGAAGGGTCACAGAGTGAGAGAAGAGCCTATCTCCGTGTGTAAATTTCAAGGAACTCAAATTGTTTTCTTAATTTTATTCTGAAGAAAAATTGGACACTAAAGAAATCACCAGCCAAGAAACAAGGATTGTTATCCACTAAAAAAAAAAAAAAAAAAAAAAAAAAAATTTAACCTAATATTTTTGGTCCCTTTAGTGTTTTCAATGCAATTACTATAAAGGGCAACAAAGATGGAAGTTTACAATACCTTTTGTGCTTTTAGAAGGAGCATGTATTCTTTAAGAAAAAAAAATTGAAGCAGAAAATACATAAAGAAATACATGTTTGAAACTTTCAGCTCTACCTCAACCTAGTGGCTGTATTGGAGAGGCTGAGCCAGTGGTTTGCTGGAAGATTGTGGTCAGCCTAGGTACCCAGGGAGACCCTGTCCTTAAGAACAAACAATTTCCAAATCCCAAAGTTTGTAGATCAGAAGATAGAAGTTATCATTTATTTAAAATATTGAATTAAATTAAATTATTAACATACTCTAAATTATTTCTCCTTGGCTCTATCTCATTTTGTATTTAACCTGGGTATTCTGATTTTATTTTAAATTATTTCATGATTTCTTTCTTAAGGCTAGGTTGGCTGTTGATAATTTTCTTCAAAAACATTAAATCGTTCTTAAACTTTCTTATTTTACCATGCTATCAGTTATCAGTACACCTGCTTTATAAGTATTTGATATTTATATTCAGCAAATCAGTTGCTGAAAAGTCTAGAGAATAGTCTTGGTGTGTAGTGAATGCCATCTCTCATTTCAAGTATACTGTGTTATGATTTTTTTATTTCCAAGTTCCTAATCAAAGAAATGTATTCATGCAGTTAGTATACTGCCTAAATTGCGAGTACTTTTCTATAGACTCATTTTGTGACTATAGAGATATTGTCATCCTGTACCATATCTTTATATTCCTTAAATGTAACATTCACTTTAATAGTAATAATTAATCAATGCCACAACCATATTTGGATAACTGAGGAGCTAGCAGTAAGCACAAGACGTTAATACACCCCCACATGCACACACACCCATATGCACCCTCCTACACACACCATATAGCAAACACGCTATGCTAAAGGAAGTGGCAAACAAAGGAACAAAATATGTAGTACAGTAGTTATGAAATAAATTCCTCTACAAACAAAAGAAGGAAGGAAGATACAAAATGCCAGAATTAGACAATGAAATCTTGGAATGAATATCCTGGATTGGTAAGATCTTAAATCTCTGCATAGAATAAATTTCAAAGCAGAATGACTTGATGGTAAACCCGTGATATAATAGTTCATGGAGATTCTTTTTTCATTCAGTGTTAGGTGTTTGGGGGGTCATTTTATTTTAGCACTGGATGATTTTTTTTTAAATAAAGTCTTTATTTTTAAAATTTTATTTATTTATTCACTTTACATCCTGGTCATAGCTCCCTTTCTCCTCTTCTCCCAGTTCCACCCTCCCTTCCCTGTCCTCCCTCAATATTCCTCAGAAAAGGGGAGCACCTCTACCCACCCACTCCATCTCATCTACTCACATGAGGATTGAGTTACTGAGTTTGTCCTCTTCCCCTGTGGCCTAGCAAAGCAGTCCTTTCACGGGGAAGTGATCAAAAAGCTGACAACAGAGTCCATGTCAGAGACATCCCTGCTCCCCCTAATATTGGAATAACATGAAGTCTGAGCTGCCCATTGGCTACACCTATGTAGAGGACCTAGGTCCAGTCCATGCATACATAGTCCTTGGTTGGTGCTTCAGACTCCACAGGGCCACGTGTGTCCTGCTTAGTTGGCTCTGTGGTCTTCTAGTGGAGTAGTTGTCACCTCTAGGTCCTTTTATTCTTCCCCCACTTTTCCATTAGACTCCCTAAACTTTGTCCAATGTTTGGCTGTGACTCTCAGCATCTGTTTGAAACAGGTGCTGGGTGGAGCCTCTCAAAGACAACTCTGATAGACTCCTGTCTACAACCATGGCAGACTATCATTAATAGAAGAGTGTTAGCTTTCTTCTGTGGAGTGGGTCTTGGGTTGGGCCAGGCATTTGTTGAATATTCCCTCAACCCCTGCTTTATCTGTTCTGTCATTTTCCCTGCATGTCTTATAGGCAGGATAAGTTTGGATCAAAATTTTTGTGTGTGGGTTGGTGTTCCCACACAGAAATTTGCTCAGCTATTGTCATAGCAGCTTTATTTTTAGTAGCCAGAACTTGGAAATAACCTAGATATCCAGCAACTCAAGAATGGATAAAGAAACTGTGGTACATTTACACAATGGAACACTACTTAGCCATTAAAGACAAGGAAATCATGAAAATTACAGGCAAATTAAGTAAAGGCCTTGTTTTTAATAGAAGGGATGGAGGCTACATTCTAATTTCATGAATCAAAACAGTCATATGATTCTGCCCTTGCTACTAAGAGTCCACTAGTCAAAAGCATTTTAGTTGCTCTATTAGTCTCTTCTTCATTTCCATAATGAACCATTTGTGGCAGCAAAATTTATAAAGAAGAGGAGCTTACTTAGCTCACAAGTCTTGAGTTTCAAGGGCATGACATCATATCGACTCAGTTGGGATGGTCTGGTGGCAGATGGCATCACCATGACAGAAGCAGGCAATAGAACAGAAAATTGTACCCAAAAACTGAGAAACATAATCCTGATGGAGACCCTGAAATCTCTTCCAAAGGCCTGGTCCAGACTAAGGTTCTCCACCAGAATCTGCTTCTCCAATATCCTGTCACCTCCATACCAGCAGACCGACACCAAAGCAATCCATAGAACATTCTAGCTCAATTGTTAGTTCAGCTTACTGGAATTTTTGTTTTATTTTTCTGTATTGCCCCCTCTGTCAATTCAACATATTTATTTCTCCCAGAATGACATGGAACTGAAAGAATGATGACTCGTGAGTACTTTTCATGGCTGAAAGGAAAAATAATTGTACTTTCTCACTGTTCAAAAGAGATGTGAGAGGCTAGGTCAAGGTAACTAAAGTTTTGCACATTAATGTAGCATCATGGGTCCTAATTATTTTTTAAAGATTTGTTTATTTATTATGTATACAGTGTTCTGCCTCCATGCCAGAGCCAGAAGGAGACACGAGATCTCATTATAGATGGTTGTGAGCCACCATGTGGTTGCTAGGAATTGAACTCAAGACCTTTGGAAGAGCATCCCAGTGCTCTTAACCTCTGAGCCATCTCTCCAACCTCTGTCTTAATTACTTTTAAAGGGAAAATTTTCAAGTAGAAAAAGCCTCAAGAGTTTTGATGACGGATGGAAAAATAAGTAGGAAGTGTCCCTCTTCTTCAGGCTATGAGTAGATGCTGTTCCTCATATTGTGCAACATGGGGAGCTGCAAAGAGAAGTAATGACTTATAAGCTGTCACTGAAGGAGAAATGTCTGACATGCCATCACACACCAAGTTCCTCCTAGCTGCTATAAGAAGCAAGGGGCAGCCCACATTCCTCAGTGTCCAGAATGACAGAGATGTTGCTTAAAATTGACAGCTAGTGCATATCTCATGAAGTTGCTACAGCAACGACAGCATTTTGAAAGAACCTCTCAATACTAGTGCCATATTAAACACAGAAATAGAGATTGTATCTCAGAGAACAGTACCCAATGGAGTTGGAGGCAGCCAGCAGGGGGCGAAAGAGAGCCTCCCACAAAACCACTGCTGCAAAGCCACAGAGCCAAGTCCACCAACACAAGACATAACCAAGAGGCACAAAAAAAATAAATTACTTTCTCTTTTTGGCCAGAGTAAGAGGGATTTTCTATCAACTTTAAAGGACGGTATAATCTTGAATTAGATCTTGAATTTAAGATATAAACTCTCAACTTTCCAAGATAGTTTCAAGATCTTTATTGTTAGCATTTTGAGATCTTTTTTTTTTGTTTGTTTGTTTGGTTAGTTTTTGTTTGTTTGTTTTTGTTTTGTTTTCGAGACAGAGTTTCTCTGTGTAGGCTTGGCTGTCCTGGACTCACTTTGTAGACCAGGCTAGCCTGGAACTCACAGCGATCTGCCTGCCTCTACCTCCCCAGTGCTGGGATTAAAGGCATGTGCTGGGATTAAAGGCATGCGCCGAAACATTTCAGATAAAGAAAAACAAAAGTCAGCCTTTGAATATACGTTTATAGGATGTTTTTGATATAGAGTCTTATATATTTGTTATATTAACATACAAAAAAAAATATGATCCTAGACTTGTCCAACGATGAGTAAATTTTTTTGTTTGTTGTTGTTGGGTTTGTTTTTGTTTGTTTGTTTGTTTAATGTAGTCAGCTTTGAACGCAAGACAATGAAGTGCAAGTGTTCATTTGGGCCCCAGAATTTACAACTTGCAAGCCAATTATATTATTTCTGTGTTGATGTGCATTGTATGATCTCTCCGTTCTTCTCTTCCTCATCCCTGCCAGGAGGGAGGTTGTACAGTGTGTTCATGATCATATGGCAGTGGTGAGTAAGAACATCATGAAAAGCTCAGGGAATATCTGTGAGATAAATAAATTATTTAAAAATGAATTAATCAGGCTCTCGAGGAATCTCTTAGTGTGCAAGTATCTCCCTTTTGCCCGTGTGTCTCCAGAACAGCCCTCATTGAGCAGTGGCATTTTATGGAAATACACGGGAAGAAAAAAAAAAAATCTTTCGGTCCACTTAACAAACCTCTCCATGAGTCGACCTTAAAACTTGCCTTTGTTTTCATTTCTTCCTAAATTAAATATCTGTGATTTTACATTCATATAGATCAGAAAAACAGCAGATTGCATTTGACATATTCTAAAGAGGATTGCCTACGTTTGACGGTTTTTCACACTTCTCATCATTTTTCTTTTACTTTGCCCTGAGATCTTCACTTGGAAACCTTGCCCTTATTTCAAAATTAACACATGTTACATTGAGTTGATTGTTTTCACATCTAAAAAGTAATTAATGTTTCACAGGGAAATGTATACTTAATAGGAGTTCTAGCAATTTACAACTTTTTTATTTTGTCTGTTGTTGGTTTTTCTTTATCGTTGTAAGAGCTTTTTGTGGGAGATCTCCTCACAGGTTTTTCAATATGCAGTGCCTTCTCAGTGACAGTGAGGACATTGTTTTAACCTTGCTGACAAAGCTTCTCCACTCCACTTGAGTGAAATTTTGTCTCTGCTTAACAGGAACTCCCCATTTCCTTCCACTCCTAATCCCTGGCAGCTTCTCTTTGAATTGCACAAACTTGACAGTTTTGATACCTATCTAACTTGCCCCTCAGAGTATCTGTCTTTCTTTAACTAGCCTTTTGTGTTTAGTATAGATTTCCCAGGTTGTATTCACAATTTTGCATATAATTTACTTCTTTTCAACATCAGAATGATATTTTATCATATTGTGTAGTAGTTTTCTTTTTCTCCTTTTTATTTTTGATGTCTGGGGAAACTCTACAGCTCCTTCCATAACAGACAAGTACTCTATCAATGAACCTCAGCCTCTTTTAAATTTTATTTTTAATCTGGGGCTCAAGAATTAGACCAAAGAGTCCTTGAATTTGAAAAGCCTTTGACTTGGCTATTTGAATAGCTAAGATTACAATAGTGCATTACCTAACCCTACTACACATATCTTTATACAGGTGTGGCCAGACATTAAGGTTGTTGTCACATTATTGTTGTGAATAATGTTATCATATCCATGTTGGGATGCTAATATTTCTTGGAGACCCAATTTCTGTTCTTTTGATAAATATCTGAAGGACAGTTTGCAAGCTCCCATTACACTTTATATATTTGAGAAAGAACCGTACTTCTTTATGTATTGCTTGTATCATCTTACATTCCTATGTACTGGGTGCAATGCTATCCAATGTGTACTTCCTTCCAACCTTATTTATTGTTTACATGTGTTCCACATCAGACTGTAAGCTTTAGAGCAGCCATTCATTGAGGCAATGACTGGTGTGGATTCCAGTCATAGGGACTGTAAAGTGAATGAGTCCACAGATAAAAGGATAACAGAAACTTGACCTGAACAACAGCCTGTCTATATAATCAACAGAGACATAAATATGCTGCAAGTCTCATAGGAAAAGTGGAGAAAACCCACAGAAATAAATAGAAATATAACATAGATAGAGACTTTAAGGTGTTCTCTTGAATGGATAAAAAAAAAAGTAATCTAATGACAAGTCTCACACGAACAGAAATAAGAAAATGAGATCAGTTGATGAATGGGCAGAAAAAAGTTTAAACATGATATCTAGAGAGAAGGAATGACAAGGTAAAATCAAGATTTGGCAGTTATTTGTTTTATATATCTATATATATTCCAACCTTGCTAGTAGTCCCATACTCCTTCCTTCCCGTTCTCCATGCCTCCCTTCCTTAGAAGCTGAAGTAAAATGTACAACTCCCACACTACAGAGAAATAATCCTACTTTTCTTCTGTCCTGAGTTCCACATGAATTTATATGAATTTTGGTCACTTACTGTATTACTCAGAGTTCTTGAGATGTACCAAACTTATACATGAGATAGAAGAGGAGAGAGAGTAAAAGGAGGAGGGAGAGAGAGAAAAAAAAAGAGAGAGAGGAAGGGAGGGAGAAAGAGATAGAGACCGAGACAGAGAGATAGAGAGACAGAGAGTTTATTAGAAGGGCTTACAGGATCTAGCAGTTTGTCACTCAGTGAAGGGATGGACTTGCTAGCCAAGTGGGCAAAATGATAGCAAGATACTTTCTTCCATGCTGCCTGCAGAGGACTCGGCTCAGGTGACAGGTAGATTTTCTCACCTCAAAAGGTCTGGATTAAAGGTGTCTTTCCACTTCAAATAACTTAAATAAGAACAAGTCCCTCACAGCTATGCCCAGCAATTCACATTTTAGCTAATTCCAGATGCTGTCAAGTTGACAACCAAGAATAGATCCCACTTACAGTATAAAATTCTTTAAAATACACATACACACACGTCTTCTGAAATTATGTGGTACAAAATATTTTGAAAGTAAAGCACGAAAAGTGTTGACTAGATTCCAAACTAAATATTTATTTCAAAACATAAAATACAAATGCTAAGCTGCACTTCTGGTTCATACAGGTATTTAAGTTTTATTCCTTCTCAAGTCTCTGATGGAGTTGAAGACCAGATAGTTTAGTGTTACAATCAAGCTTGGTTAGGGGTTAAGATGTTTTTAGCTCAAGACAAATGTTTTATGTTAATAGAAATGAGATATGATAGATATTGATTTTCATTCAGAAATTAAGACCCAACAAGATAGGAAAAATGTTTACTTCAAGTTGGTCAAATACAAACAGTCAAATCACTATGAATAAAATATTTATATAATTCCTGATTGTATCATGGTTCTTCCTGCTGTATGTAGTTTATTTTATTCATAATGTATATGCTAAAAAAGAAGCATAATAAAAAATGTTTAAAAAATACAAATGCATTCGAGTCCCTGGTTCTCCAGAATATAATGGTATTTATTTGGTTTGGATTCTGTAGACAGTGGAGTCCAAGTTAGTTTCATGTTCACTATGTGTCTCAGGTTGGCCCACACTCAGTGATTCTTCTATTTTACCAGTGCTAAGACTTCAGGTTTGTAATCCAATATATCCTTTTGTGAGTAGCTGTCTTCTAACTATAAAAAATAATTTATATGTTTCTACATACTTTTTAATTTCTAACATTTAGTATAATAGATTTTAATATAGATTATTTAAATTAAATGAGATTCTATCAGGATTCATTATGTAATTGTTATATGATCTTGGATAACTAATAAGACATATAAATGTAGAATTTTTCATATTTTACAAATTGTAATTTATATATAACAATATCAAATATGGTTACTCATTTTATATTTTTAATATATATATTTTATAATGTGAAAATATTAATTCAATTTAAAGTTGTTTTAAGATGATTTAAACTATATTTTATATCATAATTGCAGTATAATTTTGTATCAAGGTCATATAATACACATATATTCAATGTATACCTACATACACACACATATGAGAGATGACAGACAGAGAACACCAGACACTCTTAATTCAAGTACCTGAGAGATAGAGACAGGAGGATCAGAAATTTAGGGCCATCCTCAGCTAAATAATGAGTTAAAGGCCAGTGTGAGAACATGAGGCCCTGTTTAACCAAGTTATAAATAGAAACACACACACAAACACACACACACACATACACACACACACCAGCTACATACGTTTTCCTTATATATGGCTTTGCTCGCTCCAGTGTACTTTAGCCATATGTGGACAACTCAGTATCCAAGATTGAAAGAAACGATCTGAACTTGGCCATACACATACCCATTGGATGAATTTCTATTTTACGCTATTTCTAAAAGATCAAGCATTCTTAGCCAGTTGTCTCCTCAGGAAGAATCCCAAGTACCTCATGTGATTTCCTTGACAAGTCTTTAAACTCTCGTATCAGTACTGAACTCACCCCAAATGCCACCATTTCTTTGCTGCCTTTTTGCCTTCTAAATTGACCTTGACGTTGCTACCGGACTATAACTTCTGGCAGTGCTAGAACTTCCTATGTGGTTCTCAAGAATTCTGTTAGATTCATAGTACTCAGGAAGACCAAGAATAGTGGGATTAAGAAGTTGTTTTGACCTAAATTGTAGTGAGGTGACATCCTTAATATCCTTTAATAAAAAATGATCAATTGATCCTAAGACGAGGAGCATGGCTAAATTCTACTTTCCATTAACTGGTGGGACTTAAGTATCTGAAGATTTATAGGGCCTCCTTCCAGATAACCCTGAAGGCCGTGAGCTGTCACTAGTGGAGATAGATACCAGAATAAAATTTTGGAGTCAGGAGAAAGCAAAATGTAGGAAAATCAAAATGAGAAGAGACAAAGATAAGACTTATCACTTCAAACATGAGCTTTGGGTGAGTCTGACTGAAATGAAATTTGGAATATTAATGGTGTAGAGAAACAAGAACAAACCAGATAAGTGTAGAAGTTGGTAATATAACAGAAGCAGTATGGCCACAATCAAGGGAATTTTCTCCAAGTCTGGTTAATTAAAAACATTTTCTGTCAGCTCTAAATGGGACATTTCTAAAATATCCTCTCCTCAGAGGCACAGAGAGACACAGGGATCATCAAGGAAGAGTAATCACAAAGACTGTATGGTATAGAACTAGTGGACACTTGCAGTGACAGAATACTTTCTGACCATGACCGGTCCCTTTTACAGATGAACTGCGCAATGCTATGACTGTAAGCACAATCGTTTCAAACCCCTCCCATCAAGACTCGGGGGTCTATGCAGAAAGGAGGCAAAAGGATTCTAAGAGCTGGAACTAGTGGATGACTCCAAGGAAACAGCATCTTCTAAACATAGCAGGACTTATACACATAGGAACCCACAGTGTGATGAGTTAATAATTGTGAAATGAATTGTGAAAGGCCCTAATCTTCAATGTGGGAGACTCAGCAGTTGCTATTGGCAGACACAGACATTATTGGCACTATGTTTCCCTTGTCCCTTTACATTTGGGCAAGCCTTCTGACCAGTTCTTGGGTTTGGTGGAAATAAAGGAAGCAGTCACTTTCTGACTAATAGTTTACTTCCCACAGTCTCCACTGCCAAACTTTTCTCCCTTCCATAAATATGTTGAATTTGTAAAGTCATAGACAAACTGACGGAACCTTGGTAGAGACATTACTTATGTGATAATATTCAGGGAAGACACTATCTGGGGACATTCAAGCAGGAACAATGATGCAGCTTTAGTATGTTGTATTAGTGAATTGGGGACTATTTGTTATATCATTGACTGAAGAATAAAAAGGGGAAAGGAACTGAGAAAAAAGGGGTAAATATAAAAAATATAATATAGGAATAATAAGAGAAGAGGGTAGATTATTGAATCTGCTTTTGGGTTGAGGGGTCAGTCTCTGTGAGCCCCCTTGGGCCCAAGTTACTTGGCTTTGTAGGTCTTCTTGTGGAGTCCTTGACCTCTCCAGCTTCCTCAGTCATTGCCCCAACTCTTTCGTAGGATTCCCTGAGCTCTTCTAAAGGTTGGCTGTGGATCTCTGCATCTGTTTCCATCAGCTGCTGGGTGAAGCCTCTCAGAGGCGTTATGCTAGGATCTTGTCTACAAGCCTATCAGAGTAACATTAATAGTGTCAGATCCTGGCTCCCTCTCATAGGATGAAAGCTTCTGCCTTCTAATGCCACCATACTAGGGTGTCAATATATCAATACATGAAACAAAGAATGGGCACAGCAACCTAGATCTGAGGTAACTCTAATGCACCTCTCAAAGATAACTGAGTTCTCTCTCTACTATAAATATCTAAATCAATGATACCACTATCCTTTGCATTCAATATTCAAACTGAAGTGTTCTCTTAAGAGGTCTCCTTACCTCTATCCATGTTTGGTCTCTCATTTTTGCCCTGCCTCTGAGAAAGTATATTTTTTTTCATAAGTATAAACTGAGGCTAGGAAAATTACTCAGTGCTTGATGCTCAGGCATGGGGACATTTAAGTCTTCATTTTTTAAAATCTCCATTAGCCTTGTAAAATATTTGGGTCCAGAAGAATTCTCTGTAACCTAAGTACTAGGAAGAAAGAGACAAGTAAATCATAGTGGTTTTGTCTGAATCAATGAGCTCTAGGTTCAGTGAGAGACCCTGTGCCAAAATATAAAATGAATAATGGTAGAGGAAACCACCTGCCATCATCTTCTGGTCTCCACATGTACATATGCATAGGCTGCCAGCTCACAACTTAACTTAGTTCATTATTGTCATATTCCTCATGCAACAACCCAGAAGAATGGCACCTCTCCTTGGATACAGTTCAGATATTATAACTTAAGAGGCTTTCATTATCATCATGTACTCTGCCTACCTCACTAGCATACTCCCTAGATCCTACCTATATCTCCGGTCATGCAAGACTTAATTGACATCCTTCCGTGGTACATCCTGTCTTATTCATGTCATCACATTCTGATTGTTTGATTTCAACACCTTCCTTCCACTTAGGCAAACCCCTTGCATTCTCCAGATCTCAGCTCAGATACCTGGGTTTCCACTGAAGCCAGAAACCATTTAGTCACTGAGTTTTCACTTTCTAACACCTGGAATTGGCCAAGAGTGCATATGGTTGACTCCTGCTTTAGTAACAGTTTACACACTAATAACTATTGGTTTATTCCTATTCCAGAATTGAGCCTTACTCATGATTTAGTTGATATGATTTTCAGTGCTGTACCTTGAAGATGGTTGGTAATGCATTGTAGATCCTTATTATTTCTAGCATGAAGTGATATCAAATAAATGAATAATCAAACAAATAAGCAAAGTGAAGGAATACAGTAGCACCTTCCCAGAAAATTGTTTGCTTACTTTAGGGATAATCATTGAGTACCAGACTAGTATTTCCATCTTTTTAAAAGGCGCTTACAACTCATAATGTACCCTAATATATTTTGGTGGATCTCGGGACATAGAATCAGGTTAACCATAAAACTTGGTTAGCAGTAAATAGTTTTTGCACGGTATTTATATGTTATTTATTTGTGTATCTATTTGCTTGCTTGCTCATTTATTCATACACTCATTGAATCCTATAAGTATTCAGCCCTATAATGAAAGTCGATGAATATGTCCAAATATCTGGTAATTAAAACAATTCATAGCTTCTCCAACTTCCTTGCCCATGTACACTCAAGTAAAGACTAGAGTCAACCTTTCATCTCTCTCTTTATGGAAGTATTTCCAGCATATCATTTCCTGGGTCTATCTTGTTATTGCTCCATATCTCGTTCTTAAGCTTCCTTAATATTTTGGCTGAGTTTCTTAGTTTTCTGCCTATGTGCCTTTACACAAACATACACAATCCATTATTTCTCCTTGTTCATTCTAACAGGCATTTGGTAGCCTCTGGTCTTTTGCATTTCTTCTTTAGAGGTGGGCTTCATATGACCATTAAAACATAGTAGATATTGAAAGTCTCAAAAAAAAAAAAAAAAAAAAAAAAAAACAATCTTCTATGGTAAATGAGAGTCTACGTATACATGTGGATCCCTGACCATTGGGTTTACTCGTATTCTTGTCTATAGCTTTCTGTATTTCTAATTGTATAACATATTCAAAGCTGAAATAGACTATTCTATTTTATTTTTATTTAAATTTAATTTAAACATTTTATTCACTTTACATCCCAATCATATCTCTGTTCCTTGTCTTCTCCCAGATGTACCCTCCCTTGCTCTTTCCCTAAACACCCTCCCCTACTACTCAGAGAAAGGGGGCCCTTCTCCTCTATCAGCTGACTCATACCTTGCAAATCTCATCAAGACTGCCTGCATCCTCTTTGTCTGTAGCATGGTAAGGCACCCCAACAGGGGGAAGTGATCAAAGAGCTGGCAAAGAGTCCATGGCAAAGACAGCCCCTGCTCCCCTTACTAGTAGACCTCTGTGGAGACTGAGCTGCCTATTGGCTACATCTGAGCAGGGGACTATCTCCTCTCTACGCATAGTTGTTGTTTGGCGCATCAGTCTCTGCCAGACCCCTGGGCTCAGATTTGTTCTATTTTAAAATCTGGTTTTTAGATGATGGAACATTATCTGAATGAGCTTTCTTTTTGGAGTAAAATAATTGTACCAGTTATTTCCTCATCAAAATAACTTAGAAGCTAGGGAGATGACGAACCAATTAAGATCGTTTTCTGATTTTGCATCCTAGTACCCAGATCAAGAGGTTTGTTACCACCCTACAATTCCACGTGCAGGGGATCCAATACCTTTTTCTGGCAGACTCACTTATTCACAAACTCATACACAAAAATACACATGTACAGTTAACCAAAAAAAAAAAAAATACCCTTTACAAATAATTTAGCTCTGCATTAGTCATCAAACACGTGCTGTTAGAAGATAAGCAGAGTCTATATGCTCTCTAGGGTCAAGAAAGAGCCCTACAGATACTCACTAGTGCAGCTATACTTACAGAGGAGAGCAGTGTACTGTAAGTAACAGGAAGATTTACTCTTCTAAGAAGTTAAGAATGGTGTGTGCTGGTGCTTCCCCAAGGACGTTACCAAAACAATCCCAAAAACTGAGCTATCCATTACTCTGCCCACGAGAGATGGGTGAGGAACATAACAAAACAGGAACGCCGCCTCTGAGTTTAGCTTCAAGGTTTTCTTCTTTCAAAGCTTAAATAGAATTTTGAGCCTCAAGGAAAGAATTAGAATTCTAAGCAGCCACCCTAATGTTCCTCCTAGTTCCTTATTCCGATCCAGGACTCTGCTTTGCCAAAGGAACCCAAATAAATATCATCAGTTTCTAGGGACTGGCTGTGTACATTGGTTTAATGGCCAGAAACACATATGGACCAATGAAGGGGATACCTGCTAGTTAAACCACAGTAGGTATGAATACTTCTAAGAATGTAGTCCCCAGAACACAGTCTGAGTGGGCACACAAATGTGTGGCATTCGCTTTTAAGCAACAGAACCTGCTGCACCACTGTAGTATGAGTTGAACAGAAGGATAAACATGACGATAGGATGCTTTACTCCACTGACAGAGGTTTCAGCGTTTGAAATAAAATATCTGTTATTTTCTCCAGGTGCAGTGCTGTAACTCATTTTATGCTGTCTTCAACTCACTATGCTAAGCAATTTAAAACCATGTAAACTTGTTAAATAATGGAAATTTCATCTTAATAATTGACAAAATCCATCAACTATCAACAACAATTTTTCTAAGAATACCATCTCTTGATTTTATGATCTTAAACTTCAACTATTAAGAAATAAACCAGAAAGACCATGTTTGAGACTAAAAAGCATTGTACGTGCACATGTATTTATATTACATATATGCATGCTTAGGCAATCATAAATTAATGTGTGTACTTTTTCCACTCATATTTTCACATATAATACTTTCTCTTCTGAGACCTTAACTCGGAAAATTGAATTTGCTCTGTTCTATTATAAAGCCTATGCATGGCCTTCTAATATTCTTTGCAAAAACTATTTGACAATAACAAACTTGCTCTCTTTTAATCCTTGAGACAAACAGCAACTTCTATTTATTTAAGTCTTAGTTTCTGGCTAATAGTGTACAAAGGGTCATATTGCGAAATGAAAGCTTAGCAAATGTCCTGTTTGGAATAACAATGAGTGACTTTTATTCATCAAAAAAGAAAATGTAAGAATTCTTTTAAAAGACAAATACTAAACTAGCCTGGAACTCATTTGAAACAAAAGAAATTAAAGAGCATTCATTAACAAGACTCTGGCTTATAGCTTGGTTTAAGGCACAGCACAGCAGCTTCAAATCTGGAAGGAGATTGTGCTAGTTTGTTTTGCCGTTGTTGTAAGAAATTACTCTGAGAAAAGCACCTTAAGAGATACAGGGCTTACTTTAGTTCAGCATTCAAGGTAGATTTCATCATGGCAGAGAACTTAAGGCAGCAGGAACTTGAAACAGCTGATCATCATATATCCAAAGTCAGCAGCAAAGAGGAGTAAATGCCTAGCCTCACCTCTCCTTCTCATTCACTGGGGACCCAGCCTAGGAAGTGGTGCCTCCCAAACTTAGGGTTGGCCTTTCCAGCTCCATTATCCTAACTGACACTTCCAGTTAACCTTGTGGAGATGCGCTCCCAGGTGATTCTGGATGAGCCAGGTTGACATGTGTGGTTACCCATTATGAAGCCTTACGTCTCTTCCCAAAGTGGAATTCACTCTTGGCCGTACCATCTCAAAGAAAACGAGGTCAAGAAAACCTGCTCTCATTTTCCTTGCAACAAAGCAAGGCATGGACTCCAAAGATTTTGACATCCTTTTATATTCTCTTTTGACTATGTTCTGGTTCATTCATCAGAAACAGTTCATGCCAGAAAAAAAAAAGCTACGGCCATCCTAAAGCTAGTAAAAGATAAAAACAATACGTTGCTGAAACAGAGTAAGTATTTGTTTCTTATGAAGTTCCTTAAAGATAATTATCTTCTCGCTCTACTGTGACAATTCACACACACACACACACACACACACACACACACACACACACACACACACACACACGCTCAAATACAAATACACAAATGATTGCAATATTCTTGAAGACAATGTAGCCCACAAAAAATGCATATGCTCTTGCAATAAGTTAGTTACATTTAAGTTTTCCAAGTAAATGTGAATATTTCTAGAGCATCCATTTTAATTGTTTGATGCTCTCCGCTTGTCCTGGCCTTCTTCGTTTGTAACCTCTCTCCTATCTAAGGTCAGAGAGAGAATGGCTGAACAGCGGGCAAGGGAAATCAATGACTCGTAATCAGACTGTTTTGGGGGGAGGGACTCTTTGTGGGGACAGAACCTGTAGGTTGAATATGTAATTCAAGAGGACTTATTAAAGCAGCTTACATGATATGGTCTTGGTGGCCATCCGTGGCTGACTTCCACTTGAGAAGAGAGAACCCAGGAGTATCTCAGTCCGGAGACTGAGGGCCTCAGCTCCAGTCAGAGGCTGAATGCCTAGAAGATCCCTGAAGAGCTACTAGCCTTCAGTCCATGTGGAAAGTCAGAAAAAAGGCAGGTTCTGCTATAAGCAAAGGGCTGTGAGAGCAGCAGTCGGGGTGATGAGCTTGCTAAAGAGACCAAGGCAAGCAGAAAAAAAGCAAAAACCGCTTTTGAGCCTTGCCTTTACCTGGCTGCCACCTGAAGGCACTACCCATGTTTAGAGTTAGTCATCCCACCTGGAATAACCTGAACAAGGAACCTCTCACAGTGTGCCCAGGGGCTTGCCTTGAGCTGATTTTAGATTAAAACTTCAATAGCAGGTTTACTCAATTTTTATATTTAAAATACAACTACACTGTTTCTCCGCCTCTGTCTTCTTGCTCTAAACCCCTCTTATTACTCCCCAACTCCCTTTCAAACTTGTGTCCTCTTGTTATACATTATTATTTTTACACACATTTGAATTAATTTAAACATGTGACCTTCTGAATTCCTTTAGTGTTGCTTCTGTGTGTGTATTTTAAGAGATGAGTTCTTGGGATTGGATGACCCTTGAGGGTGCTCATCTCTGGTGAAGATCAATCTTCCCTCTCTCAGTGTTTTTTTTAACAGCCTGTAACTCTTCATCTAGAGCTAGAGCCCCATGCCATTTCTCTATCTGCACTGACTTACATCTGCTATTGTCCTTGCTCAGGCTTTGTTTCAGCAGCCATGTTCTTGAGATTCCACAGATGCAGTTTCCCTCTCATATCTAGAAGACATGATTTTGCAGCAGAATTCCTGGGCCTCTCAGTTCTACATGCTTTGCATCCCTTCTTCTTCCATGTTTTCTGAGCTGTAGGTAAAAGGCTCGGGTTATAGGTGTATCAACTGGGTCTGGACATCTCACAGTCAGTTTTTGTTTTCACTTTGACTAGTCGTGGCTTTCTGTAACGGTCTACATCTGTGGTCCCCTGAATGGGGAGACCTGGTGGCACTCGGAGGAAGAATAGCAGGCTACCAAGAAGAGACTTGATACCCTATGAGCATATACAGGGGGAGCAGGTCCCCGTCAGTCACAGTCATAGGGGAGGGGAGTAAGGGGAAAATGGGAGGAAGAGAGAAATGGGAGGATACAAGGGAGGGGGTAACCATTGAAATGTAATATGAATAAATTAATAAAATAAAAAAATAAAAATAAAAGAAGCTTTTTGAGTACAGAATGAGAGCTATACTTGTCTGTCCATAGAAGGGCAGATATTTACAATAGAGTTAGAAATTATACTGGTTTAGCAAAGTGGCAGCAGTAGGCTCTCATATGAAATCTGTGACCTCACTAGCCATAGGACATTATTGGCTAAATTTATAATAAGAGATGATTTTTGTCATATTAAGCAGGCCCAAGTCTAATTAGACAGCTATTTGTTAGGGCCCCGATTTAAAGACCACTATTGCACCTTTAGGGATAGCTTGCTCTACTGATCATTATTGAGGCTCTCGGTATCACAGCTGGGTGGGACTATTTCAGGATTTCCTTCCTTCGTACCGTGAATAGTACTTTTCAGTACCATGAAAGCCCATCTTCCAAGAGGCTTTCTTAACTCCTCCAAATCCTACTACCAAATTCTGTGGTATCTTCAGCAATAGAGACTTAACCTCAACTTCTGGAAGGCACCTAAGGGCACTAAGCAATAGCCTATATTATTTGGAGGGTCATTTGAATAACTCTATCAATAACTGAAAGGAGATTTCTCATACTTGATATGTGGGTTTCTGTTAGATAGTGTATGGCTCTTTGGGAAGTTTTATTACCCCAAGTGACATAATTAAATATATATATAATATGCAATTTTAAGCAAATATAAAATGATATGATAAAAGTATCCTTATTGTTAATTATCTCCCCTCCCTCCCTCTCCTTCTGTATTTACCTCCACACCATCACCCCAGCATCATTAAAACCCTCAAGAGAAAAATAGCAGGATAGGCATCCTATAAAGGGAGGAATATATGTTTTATTCTATATGCTATTTTGGTGAACTTAGTATTATAACATTAACTAGTCAGTCAGTTGGCTTTAGCTCTCCAACTGGCTGCTATATAGTAGCACAAAATGGTTATATTCAAGCAATGTGCTGCCTACATATTCTCCTAAAATCTTCATCTTTTTGAGAAAGGTTTGTGTATACAGCAGGAAAGATGTGTTGGGAATTGTCTCCTACCTACCAGCAGTTCCACAGCCCATTAGCCACAGCTAACCAGTGACTAATGGGTACGGCTGTGTAAATGGCCTAGCTCCCTCACCCTTCAGTTGGAACAATTCTAAGGCACATGTTCAACATTGATTCGTAGATCTGTGTAGCACATTTATGTTCCACTTGCCAATACTGTCACCGTGTCTGATGATAAGCACTCTGTGGGCGTTTTTCCCTCCTCGAAGTCATTTCTCCATTGAGTTTCCTGGTTGCAGCTCTATAACAAAGTATCTGTACTTGAGTCCTTGTGTGTTTGTCAGCTTCCCATTACTGTAACAAAATACCTTAGCTAATCAGCCATACAGGGTAAAAGTTTATTTTGACTCATAGTTTTGGGAGTTTTAGTCCATGGTTGGATGGACCCATAGCTTTGGGCCTGTGGCAAGGAATAAATATATCATGGCAGAGAAAACTCCTTGCACACAGCAATAAGGACATAAAATAAAAACAGAGGAAAAGATCAGCAGTGTAGTCCCCATCAAGGACATATTCCCAATAACCTATGATTCATCTTTTTTTTTCAAACCTATGATTCATCTTAAAGCTACAGTGCCTCCTACTATTGCAAAGGCTAAGGATCATGCATGTTATACATAGGGCTTTGAAAAAACACATAACACAGCTTATACCAGGATCTACTTATGAGTGAACCAAATGAACACAGAGACAGCAGAGATGAAGATATGACTAGATAAGAGTGCTGACTGCTCTTGCAGAGGACTGGGATTCAGTTCCCAGCACCCACATGGCAGCTCACAACCATCTGTCACTCTAGTTGCAGCATATCTGATACCTTTTCCTGGCCTCTTTGTACATGTTGTGCAGACATGCATGCAGGTAAAACATCCATACACATGAAATAACATAATAATAATTAAAATGAGAGGAAAAAGAAGGAGAATGTGAGTAGGCCATAACAAAGTAACATGCTATAATCTATTACCACATTCAGAATGAGAGACTGTGGTAATACATAATTCATATGATAAAGGCTTTATTCAAGAATATTTCTAGATTCGATGTATGGGATTTGAATGTTTTCGATGTGGAGTGATTGTGTAGAGAAGAAAAAGTAGAGGTCTTAAAAAAAAAAGAAAAAGTAGAGGTCTTAAAGCAAGAGTAATTACAAGCACACAGTCTCAGAAGCAAGTGACAGTATGTGATGTTTAAAGAGCTGAAAGCAGTTAAGGGTGATTATAATAGGGGAGTGAGCATAAGAAACAGGTGATAAGGCTGACTAAAGAGGAAGATGAGAAATAGGCACAAAGGGCCCTTGGGGCTGAGCCAAGGGGATTTTTCCTCTTGCAGGGATCATAAAATGGCATTCCAGGGAGCTACCGAGAGCAAGAGTGGAACTGATTGCTGTTTCAAGAAGATCCCCACTGGCAAGACTGGACTGCATATGTTCAAAGGAAAGCTGAGACAGCCATTAACAGCTTATGGCAGGAATCCAGGCTTGAAACAATATGAATATGTGCTAATTTCATGGTAGAGAAAGTGGAAAAGAAAGAGTGGATCACCCAGCTATTGAGTTGATCCAATCAACAGGCCTGTTGAAGTAATGACAATAGGAAAGGTTCAATTGAGGATTCCAGGTGTTTCCCAGTGGTGACTCGAACAGTTGATGATTATCTATTCCCTGAGGTTGACAGTAATTGGGAAAAAAAGAAGGTTAAAATGACAGAATATGAGCACACTTTGGCTATGTTGAAGCCTTTAATTTTGTCAGATAGTCACAGAGGACTAAAGACCTGGACTCAGAAAAAAAATAAGATAGAGATAGAAGACACAAAGACAGAGAAATAGAAGGCACTGCCATGTAAGAATATGGTACATGGGAACAGTGCAGCCAACTGTGGGCGACTGTGGATTGAAGAGCAGATGAATAATGTGTTGGCACTAGGGGTTGGCAGCACACAGGAAACAACTTCGGTTCAGATGCCCACAACTCAAAGGAATGCATAGTGTGTCAATGAACATCTGTAACTCCATGAGTTGGGAGAAGGTTGGAGATTGGAGGAAACCTAGAGATTCATTGGCTAGCCCATTTGGCTAAAACAGAATGTTCCATGTTCAATGACAGACTTTCTCAACCAGCAAGGCAGAAGAGCAATTGAGGAAGTTATCCCACTGTTGGTCTCGAGACCCCATATCTGAACTCGAGTGCCTGCATATACACATATTTCACACACATGCACAAAAAAGAGGCAAATAGAGAAGAAAAAATAAACTATGTGCACAGAATGCAGGAAAGTGGAGAGATAAGAGCCTCATGGAAAGATGCCTGCCCACATCCAGTCTACCGTTCTCAGCACACGGTGTACACGCAGACCTCTGTCTCATTTTCTTCCCATTTAGTTTCAGAGCCTTGCTCAAATAGGTATAATTGGAGAATCAAGCTGCAAAAAGCTATTTATAGTGGTGTAGATGTATATGATTTTGACTTAGTTGAGAGGGAGGCATCTGAAAGAATTTATCTCTCTGTCATAGTCTAGTCAGGCTGTATTGATAAATTACCAAAGACTGGATGACTTACAAAAGCAGAAAAGTTATTTCCTGTAGCTCTGGAGGTTGGAAGTCTGGATATTTTCTTGGGCATCTTCTCATGCCACTAATTGTAGTGATGAGGACCCCAGACTCATGAACTGGACCATCCCAATAGCCCACCCACCTCTAAGCAATCTGTCATTTGGGGCTTGACAATTCCATTGTGTGATTTACTTCTATGACAGAAACTGCATGAATAGTAAAACTTCCTCTTGTTAAGTGAGGAAATTTATTAACAGAAGCAGCATCACAACAGCAAGTCTTCATTTGTACATGCATGTATCCTTATTTATTACTCTCCCTCGTTCGGTACTGATACTTCACAGCTTACTTTTAAGGGGATTCCTTCAAAGTGAGCTATGAAATAGATTCCAAACTGCTGCTAATGGTTTCAAATCAGCCTTTGTTGTAGAGCTTTTTTTTTTTTTTTTTTTTAATTTCTCCCATTCACTTATGGAGTGTTTGATCTGCTTCAATTAAATTTGATTTCAATGCTAAAATTAAAATAAACACCTTTGTCTTTGTCAGCAGAGATGAGTATCCTTTCAGAAGAAACACAAAGACACTTCAGTATTCACAGCTCTGATAGTTTTCTCCCTTCGCCCACTTGTCTCTATCTTTCTCTGTCTTTGTAGACATACATATCCACCACGCAAGAGGGAGGGGAGAGTGCAGCTCCCATTATCCACCATACTTATGTGCTATAAAGTCTCTGCAAATAGTGAATGCCGACTGAATAGGTGCTGCTATGGGAAATGCCAGGTTGAGGTCCTGTTAGATTCTGGTCTCTTTTAGGTTAACATATAAAGGCACTTCATTCAATACTACTTTGGTGGCAGATATTAGATGGGCTTCTACATTGTACAGAGGGAGGGCACCACTAAAGCCTAGGGATTTGACAGGGTGTCTCTCAGTGTTAGGCTGTAGTTCTGTGGACTTGAGAGCTGTTGGTGTAAGTTCTGGTCTCCAAAGGCCTATGAGCCTGAAGTTCTAATGGCCATAGTTGTGAGAAGGAGGAGGAGGAGGAGGAGGAATGTCTCATATCTAGGGGAGAACAGAAGGAGGAGACAGTACAAGGGAAAGAACCATGTTTTATCTTTCTTTATCTATTTTGGAGCTGGAAGAAAACTCCAGAGCCTGGCACATACATGCTGGGAAATCAGTCTGTTTCTGAGCAACATCCTCACTCTATTCCTGCTTAGTTCTGCCCAGGTGCCCAGCCTTCTGGATGGTGCCAGCACCACTGAGGGAAGGTTCCTATGAATTCCAGTGGTGTATGTTCCAACTGCTCTCTGGATACAACCTGATAGACCTTCTGTAGGTATGTTTTATTGTCAACAAGCTGACACGTACAATTGACTGTCTTTCTCACAGACCACAAGTGCGATGCCCTCTTTACTTATCTAGCACATGTTTTGTCAGAAAGCTATGTCAGAGCCTTATTGCAATGATGACTGTTAATACTTCCTCACTTCCCTGTGTGCGAAAACACCGACAAATTATGCAAAAAAAGAAAAAGTGACATTAGTGGACCATAAAGACTATAGTGCCCTGCAGTCTGTAGCCGAGACAAGAAAGCAACATGTAGTCTGGTCCTGATCCCACTGGGAACATCTTGTCCTCCTTGGCAGACCTAAAATTTCTCCCTTATCATGTGTCTGCCAACAACCAGTAATCATCTCAAATATATATTTGGAAATTTAAATAGGTAGAAAAAAATCATAAGTATAGAATAATAAAATACTAATGAGGATTGGTTTCACATGTACATATATGTGTGCCTGTGTGTACACATGGGTGGGTGAGAGAAATGACTATGCTGTTTAAAACATTGAGTGGCAGTTCTTAGCAATGTATCTAAAAGTGTTGCATACCTGGATACACTGTGCCGACAGACAGCATGTTCCATGTGAAGAATGGCCCGTGATGGCTGTGCTTTATATTTCAAATGTGTGACTTTGTGTAGAATAAGCAAATCTAAGAGACAATACACACACACACACACACACACACACACACACACACACACACACACACACACATATATATACACCAGAGTAGCCGACAAATAGCAAGGCATCTTCAGATCATGTGCTTCCAATATCCAGCAGTATGGGGATCCCTACTGAAATCATCCATCCAGAGTTGCCAATTGGTTGAGAGTTCCAGGCCCAAAGCATTGCTTCATGGATGACTTTGTAGCTTTTGGTGCCCTTGGTAGGCATTTTAATACCATGGAAGAAACAATAGTCACCCCTGTTGGAAACATCTTACTCTTAGCCATTTGAAAGGGTGAGATGTGTTAATGTGCCTTTCTTTCTTTTTTTTTTTTTTTATTAATTTTTTCTTGTTACATCTCGATGTTTATCCCATCCCTTGTATCCTCCCATTCCTCCCCCCCCCCATTTTCCCATTATTCCCCTCCCCTATGACTGTTCCTGAGAGGGATCACCTTCCCCTATATATTCTCATAGGGTATCAAGTCTCTTCTTGGCTACTTGCTGTCCTTCCTCTGAGTAATGTGCCTTTCTTGTTTGCTGTTTTCTTTTCTCTTTGTTACAGAGCAAGAAAGCCAGGGTGAGCCAGGAAAACATTTCAGAGGACTCTTAAAATAAACATCCATGTGTCTGGAACAAGGGGGGAGCTCTTTCCTTTGAGTCCACTTTCAACAAGTAAAACAATGTGTGGCAATTTACCAGTATAATTTACATTACAGCGTCTTCCTTAGGATAGGACCTGTTACAAAATTTGGGAACTTTGGAAGTGGTTGGAAGCAACATTTGAAGTGCATTTTATATGGGTTAATAATATGACTGTTTTGAACTGTCTGCTTCTTTCTG